>NW_006921612.1:4751465-4753841 GCF_000298275.1 Orycteropus afer afer
CCTCTGTAAATCTTCACCCAAATCAAAATAAAATAAAATAAAATAAAAACTGCACAATGAATAAGAAAGACTGAAGAAGAATTGATACATATGAATTATGATGTTAGTGAGGAATATTGGACTGCTGGAAGAACAAACAAGTCTGTCTCAGAAATATAGCAAGAATGCCCATTAGAGCAAGGATAGTGAGACTTCATCTCACTTACTTAGGACATGTGATCAGGAGGGACCAATCCCTGGAGAAGAACACCATGCTTGGTAAAGCAGAAGATCAGCAAAAAAGAGGAAATCCCTCAATGCAATGAACTGACACAGTCGCTGCAACAATGAACTTCAACAAAGCAATGATTGTGAGGCTGGTGCAGGACTGGGCAGTGTTTCATTCTGTAGTACAAAGGGTCCCTCTGAGTCAGAAGCAACTCAAAAGCACCTAACACAACTACCATGAGTAAGTGACATAAACAAATGGAGTAGAACTCAAGGCAGAAAACACTACACATGGACTCAAATAGAGGCACTAGAGAATGATAAAGTTTTTCAATGAAGTTGTAGATCTTTCTGTATCCATTAAGAGCAACAGAGTGCACACGGTATAAAAATAAAGTCATAATGAATATGAAAACCTCTGATAATGTTGCTTCAATAAACAAACATCAGTCCTATGCACTTAAATAAAAGCACTTTTTCTAGGTAGCCATACTACACTTAGAAAAATTGTCAATGTGTTGGAGCACAAAGAAATTCCCAAAGGTAGAAATAGCAACTATTTCATTCTCTTACTACAAGGCAGAAAAATCAGAATTAAAGACCAAAATAGAAATAACAAAAAGATCTCAACCTTCAACAAAAAAAAAAAGGACAAAATTGAAGAATATTTTTTAAAAATTTGTAGCTATAACGAAAGTACCACATATCCAGGCTTAGGTTGTATCATCCTCAGAGAAAAATACATTACCTTAACTGAAACAAAAAAGAAAATAAATGAACTAAGCATGTAACTCAATATCTTTTACAAAAAAAAAGTAAGTAAAGCAGGAAGAAGGAAATTAAGATAAATGAAGAAATTAAGGAATTATGCTCTGTAAATTTTCACCCAAATCACAATTAAAAAAAAATTAAGGAATTAGAAATCCAAAAAATTATAAAACTGATAAATGGAGATAAAACTGCTTCTCTTAAACAAAGAGTAAAATAGATAAACGACTGAGTAGCCTAATCAAAGAAAACACAAACATGCAAAAAGAGAAATGAGCAGATACACACAGAGACGATCATAAAACTCGTAGGAATATGTATTGGTAGACACTGTACAAATAGCACAAAAGGAAGACTGGGAAGTCTACTTCCATAAAGATTAACCGCCTTGGAAACCCAAAGGGGATCACTCTAAGTCGGAATTGACTCCATGGCAGTGAGTCTGGTTTTTTGGTTTAGACAAATAGCTTGGGAAAGTTCATGAAATGCATTATTTTCTAGGGCAATTTAACTTACCAAAATCCATATCCCTCCTCCTTCAAAAAGAAAACCAACAGACCAATAAATAATACTGGAAAATTTTGTGGCTATTATCAAAGAACTACTAAAACTGTACCAGACCCAGAGCTTCACAAAGCCATACTTTAAACCTACGAGGAGCAGCTCCCTCCACTACCATTTGAAGAAGTAGTTCACAAAGCATGGGGGCAGAATCAGGAGCAGCATCACCTGGGAGCTTGTTAGAAATGAAGATGCTCAGGCCCTGCCCCAGACCTACTGAATCACAAATTCTTAAGGGTGGATCCCAGTAATCTGTTTTAAAAAAATCCTTGAGGTGACTCTGAAACACACTCAAGTTTGAGAGTCATAATTTCAAGTGCTCAACCTTGGTATGTCAAGTATGTATGGTCTTCAGATCAGCAGCATCAGCACCACTGCAGAGCTTGTAAGACAGGCAAGAATCTCAGGCTCTAGCACAGACTCAGTGGAGCTCTGGTAGCGTAGTGCCTAAGGCACTTGACTGCTAACCAGAAGGCTGGCTGGTGGTTCAAACCCATCAGCCACTCCTTGGAAGGAAGATTGGGCAATCTACTTCTATAGAGATACTGCCTCAGAAACTCAAGGAAGGGTCGCTATGAGTCGGGTCCGACTTGCCAGCACACAACCACCACAACCACAGACCCAGTGAGTCAGAATCTGCATTTTATAAAGTTTGCATATGATTCAGTTGCAAGTGTAAGTTTGAGAAGCACTGTCCAGAGAACTAACCCAGCCTATTCATTAGGAATATAATGCAAGCCATATATGTTGTTGTTGTTATGTGCCGTCGAGTCAGCCCTGACTCATAGCGACCCCTCCTTGGGTTTCCGAGGCAGTATCACTACGGAAGTAGGATTGCCC
>NW_006921612.1:4754005-4766437 GCF_000298275.1 Orycteropus afer afer
ACTCATTTTTGGATGAAGTTTTTGAAATGCAGTGTACATCTTATACTTACATCATATCTTAATTCAGACTAGCCACACTGCAAATGCTCAATAGCTCCACGTGGATAATGAATATCATATTGGACAGAGCACAGAGGATGGAGAAAGAAGAAAAGCTTCTAAATTCATTTTACAGCACCATCACCATTCTCACAGTGGAACTGATAGCACAAAAATAGAAAGCCAAAGATCAATCTTAATATTGTGGTTAACTATGAAGATTCAGGAGCTAGACTCCCTGATCTCTGATCTTAACTTCATCACTTACTGTCTGTCTCTATGCCTATCACAGAGTAAGCACTCAATAACTGTTAAGCATCATTATGTTAGTTAATTATGTTAGTATTTTTATCTTACAAATACTGAGAGAAAATCTTAAATAATTAGCAAATAGACTTTAACATTCTGATTGTGATACAATGAGTACTCTATACATAAGTATAGAGGTCTATACTCTATACTTATGACCTCTATTAACGAATATACCACATTACACATTTTCAATGGAAAATAAAAATAAGACCATCCTATTACATGCATGGGAGCTCTGGTAGCATAGTGCCTAAGGCACTTGACTGCTAACCAGAAAGCTGGCGGTTCAAACCCACCAGCCACTCCTCGGAAAGAAGATGGGGCAATCTACTTCCATAGTGATACTGCCTCAGAAATCCAAGGAGGGGTCGCTATGAGTCGGTCCGACTCGACGGCACATAACAACAACAACAACAACATTACACGCATATAAGGAATTTTAATAAAATAAGTACTCATTCCAGATAAAACTCTAAGTAAAACAGAAAAAGATAGGTGCTTCCTTAGCATAATTACATGGATATATCTTTCAAAATTGTCAAAATGATATTTAGTGGTGAGACACTAGAAATACTCAAATTAAAGTCAGAAACAACACTAAGATAGCCACTACCATGACTAACGAACATTTCTCTTTAATATTAGCCTATGCAATTACACAATAAAAAGAAATGGAAGCAACAGAGAAGAAATTGTTTGCAAATACTATGATCACATGTCTGGAAAATCAAGTGACAGACCATCAGAAAAAAATAAGGAAATGTAGTGGGTCACAGAATTAATACATGAACAGTAGCTTCCCTATTTACAAACAGCAAACATATAAAAAATGTAGTATAGAAAAGATCTCATTTATAATGGCAACAAAATAGACTTAAGAAAAATTTCAGTAACATACTGTGCAGGACCTTTATTGAATAAAATGTCAGAGCTCTATGAAAGGAAAAAAGAAAAAGAATTGAGTCAGTGAAAAAATGAACCATGGAAAGAAACACTAAAAATTATAAGGACTTTTTTTTTTTTTCAGTTGCTATGCAGTCACAATTCCAACCCATGGTGACTCCATGTGTTGCAGAATAGAAATATGTTCCAAGGGGTTTTCCAGGCTGTGACCTTTCAGAAGCAGATCATCAGGCCTTTCTTCCAAGGCACCTCTGGGTGGGTTCAAACCACCAACCTTTCAGCTACTAGTTAAGACCTTACTATGCCATCCAGGGTAGTCAGGGCCGACTCAACGGCACATAACAACAACAACAACAACATGCCATCCAGTGTAGTCTAAGGTCGTTCCTTCTCCCTAATTTCAGTATAATCTCAAAGTAATTATCAATTGGCTCTTTGTACCAACCATGTGCCAGGATCTGTCTTAGGTGCTTGGGAGATATCAAACAAAAGATCTGTTTGTGCTTAGTATCTCAAAATAAGGTCTTCAGGATTTGTAAATATCTGGACTGGATTAAGAAAAGTACACATTTGTATTTTTTGTGTTTTGTTTTTACCATGGAAGGAAACAGAAAATCCTAATAGTTACCTATGAGGATAAGGACTGGAGTTAATGAAGAATTTTTTTCTACCTTTTTATTCTGTTTGATTTTTAAAATGTTATTGTTTTAAAACATATTATTAAGTATTATCATAAGGAAAAACAATGAGAGATGATGAGACTGGGAGATTATGAGGGAAAAGAGAAAAAAAAAACTATTTTCTGGTTCTGCCAATGACATTCCCCCACCCCCCGCCCAAACTTGAAGCATCATGTAAAGGCCAGTCACCAAACCCTGTTGAAGGAAATGAGATCCAGTCAGAGGCAGGGATGGATGGCCAGGTAGCCAGACAGACACTGATGGGCAAGTGGGTCTTTCCATCTCTCTACCCACCCAATGCCCACCCAGTTTTTTCTAGATGCTTCTCTCTGGGCCTACTCTCTCATAACATAAAGAGGTGAGATTAGATCTCTAAGGGCTTGTTCACCTCTAATATTCTTTAATGCTTCCTTCCATTCATTCATTTCATGGAGTCATTTAGGGTCTATCATGTTATAGGTGCTAGGAGTCACTGCAGGCAAATGACTGGCCTTGTGGAGCTTACAGTCTAGCTGGGAAAACAAGTATCAATAGAGTAAGTCCATAAGCAAATGTAAAAGTCACCTGTGGTAGCTGCTAAAGAGAGGTGATGTCTGTACTGTGAGAGGGTAAATAGAAAGATCTGAAGGGAGTGGGGTGGGAGGAAGTCTGGGAAGAGTCTAGGGGAGCTGTGCAAGCTAAGTAAGGTGTTAATGGGGTGAATGGGAGGATGCAAGGTGGAGAAGGCTTGAAATAGTTATTACAGAAAGTGAGAGAGCAGCAGGCTCACAAAGGCATATAGTAGGACCACCAAACAGCTTTGAAGAATCTAGCACAGTACACTACATTCAACTGACAGTTGTTCAGTGAAGGAAGTGTCATGCACATAATCTCAACCTGATATTCTTGCTCTTGGATAATTTTTTTAAATTGTATTTCTTGTTAAAATGCTCTTAGGAGAGCCAATTCCCTCATGTCTCTCAACAGACAGCCACATTCAAATATGCCATCTTTGATTAGCCAACTCTCAGTCAACTTCATAAAACCATGTGGGGAAGGAAAAACCTATTCTACAAAACAGATAACGCACTCAGGGGCTACTGACAATCAAAAATGTACCACAGAAACCCACTAGGTATAGCTGAATGCCCACCAAAAAAAAAAAAAAAAACAAACTCATTATCATCAAGTCAATTCTAACTCACAGAGACCCTCCTTTGGGCTCCTGAGGCAATAAATCCTTATGGAAGTAGATGGCCCACTCTTCCTTCCTCACAGAGACTGGTGGGTTTGAACCACCAACTTTCTGGCTAGCAGTCAACTGCCTAAAGCACTATGTCACCAGAGCTGCTTATTGCTTATTTTTCTTTGTGGGTTTATTTTCTGAATATGTAAATATATATATACATATGTATGTCAGTTCTGAATGCCCAAGCACCTGTGAAATACAGTATTCAACCAGCCCAGCAAATCAAGCTAAGTTACAGTGAAGGTCTCAAATTTTTTTTTAAAGGTGAGAGAGGCTTTATTTAAAATAAAATTGTTTGGTTTCTCAAGTGTTCATGAATTACGATGTAAATAAGGAGTAAATAAAGGCAGCATGGAGAATAAATCAAAAATAAAGAGAAAGCCCCAGTAAGCAGAAGCCGCCTTCCAGCTACATGGAAAAACACTCCAGTGCCTTGAGTAAATAAATAATAAAAGGATATGGAAACAATACACCTTGAAAACGCTTGTCCCTTTTCTGTTCTGGCCAGAAGCAGTGCTGACAGGTTTATGCTGCTTGGGTCACACACCCAGCCAGCCTTTATTTATCCAATAACACTTGAGTACTTTTCAAAGAATCACACAGAACTTTTCAAAGAACTGAAGAGGGTCTCCATGTTTCATTTGTATATTCCACCATTTTATCTCAAGCTCCAGTATTAACTCTCAAAACAGGGTCACATTGATCCCTGGACTACGTAAATGCTAGTAATAGGAATTTTGGGAGGCTTAGGCCACAGCATTTTTTGTTTGCACATGATAGATAGGAAAGGCCTTGAGAAAATATACCCACAAAAATAAAATAATAATAAACCAATGCACAGTGATTTTTCACCCAGTCTCTGTATTTTTTTAAATACTTTAATTCACATAGGCCCTGTCTGTTTCATAATTATTGCCATCATCTTGCTTGCTCACACATTTGCATATCATTTCTTAAACATATGCTACAGTACCATCACAAGCAACTTGGAAGGCAAATAAGTACTGAACTCAAACAAACAAACCAAAGTGGAAGCAATAATCCAGAAACACAGAATTATAGAGCTAGAGGGGTTTTGGTGAATAAGAAAGAGGTTAGAGGACTTAACCTAGGGCAGACAACAATTGATAGCAAAGACAGTCTAGAAAAATAAAAGGTTAAATAGCTGTCTTTAGGCAGGAGGCATCAGAACAATTCATTCTTAAATTAACATTACTGCACCTGACTGAACAATCTCATGCTGCAGTTTGTCAGCACTGCCCAAGAAAACTCAAAGACAGTTACCAGCTCAGGGCAATGGGCTAGCCTAGATAGTATTTGTCAGACCCGCCCACCCATGGCGCTAAGCAGCTTAGGAAAGGAGCAGACATTTTGGGGGTCAAGCCTACCTACAACTCCACTCTAAACTGCAGAACATGCTGACATCTTCCCTTAGATGTTAATTTCTTACAGGCTATGTCCTAGATTTGATAATACTTAGTTTAACATTATTTTACTTCTTTTCATTCTCTCCTAAAAGCAGAATTGTTAGTTTCCATTAAGTTAGCTCTGACTCACGGTGACCCCATGTATACCAAAACAAAATTCTATTCAGTCTGTGCATCTCCACAATTATTGGTCCATTGTTGAGGTCACTGTGTATTTTGAGTACCTTCCAACCTAGGTGGTCTATCTTCCAGCACTATATCAGATCCATAGGGTTTTCAGTGGTTGGTTTTTGAAAGTAGACTGCCAAGACTTTCTTCCTAGTCTGTTTTAGTCTGGAAGTTCTGCTGACACGTGTCCACAATGGGTGACAATGCTGATATTTGAAATACTGGTGGCATAGCTTTCAGCACCATAGCAACACACTAGCCAACACACTACAACAAACTGATGTGCAAATGAAAGCAAAGAGAGGGTCGTATTGTCCCATTTCACAGATTTGAAAAACAGAGGTTAGATTTCTTTCTCAAAGAATGTGAACTTCAAAAGGACTGCCTTCCCCCTTTCCACATATGTTATTGTTGTTGTTATGTGCCGTCAAGTCGGCCCCCTCCTTGGTTTTCCGAGGCAGTATCACTACGGAAGTAAGATTGCCCAACCTTCCTTCCGAGGAGTGGCTGGTGGGTTTGAACCGCCAGCCTTCTGGTTAGCAGTCAAGTGCTTTAATGTTATTAACATATTTAGACAATTGATAAGTAAACAACTATTGAAAAACAAAAAACCTGATTTCTAACCTATAACACCAATCTACAGATTATAAATCCTCAGATCATATTCACCAGAGCTCCTATTTTATAGTTTCCATAAACATTTATTTAGAAAAGGCAGTAACAGCCATATTCTAATGAAAATAAAAAAGGGGAGGGGGAGTGTGTCCACAGGCCTTGAAAATTTGAAATCCTCTGGCATAGTGCCTACGGCATTTGACTTCTAAACAGAAGGCTGGTGGTTCAAATCCACCAGCCACTCCTTGGAAGGAAGATTGGGCAATCTACTTCCATAGTGATACCACCTCGGAACCCAAGGAGGGGTCACTATTAGTCAGATCTGAATCAATGACAGTGAGTTTCTGAGTTAAGGAGTCAGCAGGATCAAGCAGTTAGAACCCCTGGGTCTACATCAGGGTAGTGCAGTTCAGGAGGTAATATCTGACCGTGTCCTCTTCTACCATATGTCTATTTTTTTTTTTTTAAATCAAGTGAAAACATTTGGCAAACAACAGATTTTCGTCTACACCAAAACAAGGGATGATTATTTAAAAACTACCCCACAGATAAACTGTGGCTAACCCATATGGTACAATACTGCAGTAAAGGAGTTAACGGTGAGATTAAATGTTCAAAACATGAAAGGAAAAGCAAGTTACAAAACAAAACGAATAACATGATCTCATTTTTACTAATATAAAAACCAAAAAACCAAACCCACTGCCCACTCATAGCGACCCCCATTGGGTTTCTGAGGCTATAAATCTTTACAGAAGTAGACTGCCCAGTCTTCATTCTGCTGTGGCTGGTGGGTTTGACCCACCAACCTTCTGCTTAGCAGTCAAATGCCTTAGGCACTGCACCATCAGAGCTCCTTATTTTTACTTTTTATTTTTTACTAATATAATGCAATGCAAAGCACTGCTGTGGAGTCAGATGTGACTCATAGTGACTGCTCCTTGGGTTTCTGAGGCAGTATCACTATGGAAGCAGATTGCCCAATCTTCCTTCTGAGGAGTGGCTGGTGGGTTTGAACCGCCAGCCTTCTGGTTAGCAGTCAAATGCCTTAGGGCACTACTTATGTTCAGAAAAGGATGGACATACACCAAAATTGCAACAGTGGTGATCTCTGGATGGTATAATTCTTTATACTTTCTTTTTCACGCATTTCTAAGACATAAAAATGCTTTCTGATGATTATTACCAGATTGGTAATAACTTTTTAAAAAGTACATGTGATTTTAAGACTCTTAAAAACCCTCATATATTTTTGGTTGTAGTGTAAAAGAGAACAAGTTCTTTGAGGAGTAATTTGTGCATAACAGTAAAATTTTAAATGTATATATCCTTTGGCCCAGCAACTTCACTTTTATTTTTTAATTTTATTTATTTTGTTGTCATTGTTGAAAATATACGCAGCAAAACATACATCAATATAACAGTTTCTACATGTACCATTACTGACACTAATTACACTCTTCGAGTTGTGTATCATTTGCACCCTCCTTTTCTAAGTTGTTCCTGCTTCATTAAACAAATTAATTGTCCCCTAAGGTTCCTATCGGGAGCTCTGGTAGCATAGTGGCTAAGACACTTGCCTGCTAACCAGACGGCTGGCGGTTCAAACCCGCCAGCCACTCCTCGGAAGGAAGGTTGGGCAATCCTACTTCCGTAGTGATACTGCCTCGGAAACCCAAGGAGGGGTCGCTATGAGTCGGGTTTGACTCGACAGCACATAACAACAACAACAACAAGGTTCCTATCAGGAGCTCTGGTAACATAGTGCCTAAGGCACTTGACTGCTAACCAGAAGGCTGGTGGTTCAAACCTCAGAAGGAATGTTGGGCAATCTACTTCCATAGTGATACCACCTCATACCACCTTGGAAACCCAAGAAGGGGTTGCTATGACTTGAGTCCGACTCATGGCATATAACAACAACAACAAAGGTTCCTATCTAATCTTTGGGGCTGCTGTTGTCAATTTAGCCCTACATAGATAGTTCTTAAGAGCATAATGTTCAAGGCACACATTTTTTTTTTACTAGTAAGCTAAATTGTATTTGGTTTTAAGACTTCAGGGGATGTTTTGGTTTAAGGTTTAAAGATTATCTCAGGGCAACAATTTCAGGAGTTCATCCAACCTTCGTGATTCCAGGAAATCTAGAGTCCCTGACCAGCAATCTCATTTTCAACTACTCCACTCCCACTTATTCACAAAGAAATACAAAAAAGAATCATTGCAACACACGAGGTCACCATGGGTCAGAATTGTCTGATGGCAACTAACAACAACAACAGCAATAACACTGTTGGTAATAGCAGAAGACTCCAAAAACCCAAACTAGCTGCCATCGAGTCAATTCTGACTCATAGTGACCCCCACTGGGTTTCCAAGGGCATAAAACTATATGGAAGAAGACTGCCTCATCTTTCTTCCATGGAGTGGCTGGTGGGTTTGAACCACTGACCTTTTGATTAGCAGCCAGATGCCTTAACCATTATACCAGCAGACCTGCTAGCAAAAGACTAGAACAACTTAACTATCCATCAACAGAAAAATTCAAATAAATTATGGGATCCACAGTAATGCAGCCAGTGAAATGGATGTACAGTTATGGACTGACATGAAAACATCTCTAAGATATATTATTAAATGACAAAAACAAGGTGCAGACAGTATACTACCATTCATATAAGAGCATTTTCAAGAATATAGTCTTATATTTGTAGTTTACTCTGTCACACATGGGGTCACAATAAGTTGGAATCAACTCAGTGGCAATGGGTTTAGTTGTTGTTTGTTTGTTTCTTTTTTGTATAGGCTAAGGCTCACCTAAAAACTGATAATAGCACTGTCTCAAAGAAGGGGAATTAGAGAACAAGGGAAGAGGAAATAAAAAGTGGTGAGAGGAAAACTTAACTTTCATTGCACAGCTTTCGTATGGTTTGAACTTTTTACACTATGTGCATATATCACTAAAAAAGAAAAACTTTAGAAGTTTTTTTTGTGTAGGGGAACTATATCAGTTATTTTTTAAAGTTTTCAGTACCTTATATCATGGCCCTCTTCATTTTGAAGGCAGGTCCCTAAAACTGCTGTCTCCAGCAAACAAAACTCCCCCTACTCATCAACGCTCCTATTCATCTGGCACCCTCAGGAGGACCTACCTGGACTCTTTCACTGACTTTGAGGACCCAGTTCAGACAAGTATGTATTCAGCCAAAGCAAGAACACTGTGTCCTCTGACAACAATGTCAAATTTGCACTTGTATGGAGTAAATAAGAAATATTTTACCTTTCAGCAAAGATATCGAGTTTTCCCAACTCATCAGAGAGACCAACAAGGGAATCTAAGGTCCCCACCTAGAAAGATCATAAAGAACTTTTAAGCACACACACTTTATGGTAGGTTAAATGTGGTTTGCCATTTCAACAATAGTTCAGAGAATTCTGTAACTTCCATCTTGAATTAGTTGTTCTTGGTGAATGGCCAGACTAGAAACTGGGAAAAACTTGGTAGACTTTGGAGTTTTCTTTGGCCAACAGAAGAAACTGTCATGTGTTTGCCCTAGGAAGGTGGTCTGACCTTTGCTCTTTTTCCTCTTTGAACGGTGGTCAGCTATTCATATGATTAATCCTCATAGCTGGGGAAGATACACACTAGAAAAAGTTTAAGAAGTTATCATTTCTAAAAGCCTTTCTTCTCCAACATTCTCCCACCAAATCCTTCCTCTGGTCTTCTTTGCTGTATTGACAGTGATCTTGTCAAAGGGGGTGGGGGACAGTTTTTCCTTCCATTTCATCATTATCAAGGTTCTTTTCTTTTCAAATTACTTACAATGATCTGTTTCTTGATGTGGAAATAATTACAATGTCAAAAATCCTATCTAAAAGTCTATTCAGAGAATCAAAAGGTGACCAACCACCATCCAGACATTAAATATTAGGAAATTACAAGGCCTGGATGTTTCTAATAAATAAAGATTCTTGTTTTCAAGCAACTTGACTAGATTTTAAGCAACTTTTGACAGGGGTAGGTCTTTCTTTTTCTTTTTTTTTTTTTTTTAATCTTTGTATCTGCCAGCATCTAGCATAGTCTCTCACAAAGAGTAAATAATAAGATGCTGAATTTACTAACCTTCATTACATCTGCCCCTGGATAGCAGTAGGCTTTAAAGTCAGCAAGATATGGATTCAGAATCCAGTCTTACCACTTGTACATATTTTGCTCCTCTTTAAGATTAGTTTTATTTTAACTTTGTACTCCACTACAAGAGCCCTGAGACTCTCCAGAATTACTCAAACCTCTTTCTGCCATCCACTGAGTTATTACTAAATCCCCTCCTTTCCCCTCTGCAAACCCAGAAGGATCTTGGGTTTCCTCCCTTGCCTCCTGATCAAGAGGACACTCAAGGTTGAAGCCCTCCAAGTCTGCACATCTTAACCATACTGTTGGTCTTCTTAGATGTTGAAGACAAAATAGGAGCAGCCTGAGTACAACACATGAAGATGCCAGTATATAAAATGCTCTTATCACTTTTTGAAGATTTAGACCCTGATGGCACCTAACAAGAACAAACCCACAATCCTCTCCCCCTGTTATTCTTTACTGTGGCTCCAAGTCCACTGGTACCACAATTAAGTTTGAGCTATGTTATGAAGTCTCATCCAAACCATCAACTCCCCATATTCAGCCTCAACCCCAAGGCTGCTCCTCAGTGTTTCTGCCTTTGCCCTTATATTTTCTCCTTGGTTTCCCAGAGAACACCCACTCTCACCCATCACCTCCTTCTTCTTCTTCCCATGAGTTTTACCTTGAAATCAGGAATAGCAAATTTGGTATTATAAGACAGGTTGGACTTGGAAGTTACAGTATTCATCCTCTCCATAGCTTGTAAATTTTCCTTATCTCCAGGGGCAGAAATTAGCCAGAACTCTGACATGCTTCCAGTCTTCTTTTATCCAGAACTAACACAAAGATACACAAACAGAAATGTGAGGAGATGTGTAAAACAGCTCTACTTTACCACAACCTTCCCTCAGAAATTAATCAGATCTGTCACTTCTCATTCTTTGCCTCTGTGACCTTCCAGTTCAGATTCTATAGCTCAAGGACACCTATTTACCTAACTGCCATGTGCTTATCTCCATTTGGGAAGCCCACAGGTCTTCACTAAGTGGAAGAGAGACTTACAAAGGTCCTCCATCCTTAGGATGGTTCTGACTACTTTTAAGGAAAAGAGAAGGAAGGAGAGAGAAGCAGGATTCCCGTTCATTTCATTCTCCCCACTGCAGAGAAAACCTTATACCTAATGTATAAAATAGGGAATGATAAGATGGACTTGGACATCTTCTTTAACAATATTTTTCTTCCTTCTATATTGCATCTTCTGGGATAGTGGATTGGAGTGGAGGAAGGAATGAGACAAGGAGGGATTTGCATGAAAGGCTGTTGGGCAAACTGCAGACTTTAATTGGCCAATGTTAAGATTGGTGCTAGTGTTAAAGAACTGACTTCAGACTTCAGATGATCAGACTCCTCTTTGTTTAAATAAGGGAAAGGAAAGAAAAAAAAAAACCACTACTAAAGTCCTACCCCTACCCCAAAAAACACTAGATATATCCAATTTGCAGAGCTGGGTAGCTAGCTGGACTTGGCAAGTATTTTCTGCCCTGCGTCTATTAGTTCTGCTCATTCAAACGTGTACACACCCACACCTTTCTCTCTCCTTAGCCTCTATGCTTCTTTACTTCCCACTGGCTCCCCAAAGTGTCTCTGGATGACTAAATTGGAGAAAAAATAACAAACTGATAGAAAGACATATGGAATCTTTTCCTTTCTGACTCCCAATCTCACTCTACTCCAAAAGAATCTAAGTGCCTCCTAATCCTGTGCATACCAAAAGCAATTTCTTTCTGTCTGGACTGCTGATGGCCTGGGGACAAACTGTCCCTTCTCAGAATCTGAGGAAATGCCACCTGCCCCAACTGAGAGTGCAGCTGAGGCACAGAATTTTGGTGCGCGGCCGGCTCGCACGTTACCATTCAAATGAGGGGACAGGGAAGGCGTCTCTGGACGTGAGGCGAAGGCGACCCGAAAGGAGATTCAAGTTGCCTCCCTTGCGGTCCAGGTGATCCTTTCCCCACTCCACACCCCTGTGTGCCCGATTCGCTGCTGGTTCTTACCCGAAGCCGGTGGGTCGCAAGGCAAGGCTGGCGCCAGACTGGGGCTGTGCTCCGTGAAGGAGAGCGCGCTGCCTCAGTGGGTGGCGCGGGCGGCTGAGGGGGTGCTGTGCCGGAGCGCACGGCCGGGTCCCGGGAGGCAGCGCCTTGTGCGCCTGCCGTGCGCCCCGCCCAGTCATTTTATCCCGGAGCAGAGAGGGAAATGAAGGGACTGCCCCTCCGCCGGACATTTGCATACCTGGCCTTGCGGGCGCCGAGCTTCTCCCGCCTCAGGCCTCGAGTCCGCCCCGGCCGAGAGGCCGAATAGCCCAGGGGCCCCGGGGCCTGGTACCTGCGGCAACCACATCGCCTCGGAGATGGGGAAAAAGACGCTGGGATCTCCTTACGGAACGGAGCGGGACAGAGGGACGTTTTCACTCAAGGTTTTGGCAACGATTTCTTGAGCCCCTACGAGCGTGGGCTGGACTCTAGGGAGATTCTGGGGAACCTACGACAGCCCCACAGCTTCGCAGAGCGGAACTAGACGTGAAGACAACTAACGTGAGGCAGAAAGAGGTAAAGGAGTCCGGACGTGGGACAACCTCACCAACAACCTGTGCCTCGTTCTCCATTTACCCCCTGCCACCATTCTGAGCTAACTGTGGCAGTGGACGGGGTGTCGGGGACATCACCTGCACGTGTGTCCAAATCCCGTGCAGTACAGAGAGGGCTGAACTGTGGAAAGGAATGCAACAAGTTCCCATATGTTTTGGAACACACACTTGTGTAGATTAACAAATCTCTTCTTGGGATAAGCCTGCCGCTGGTTGCCAAGAAAACTCCCCACTGCTGTATATCTCCCTACTTCCCAACCCTTCGAAATTGCTTTATGTATTAAAAACCAAACCCACTT
>NW_006921612.1:4766537-4780261 GCF_000298275.1 Orycteropus afer afer
AAACTCACGGCCATCGAGTTGGATCAGACTCATAGCAACCCTTCCTTGGGTTTCCCATGAGGTATCACTACGGAAGTAGATTGCCCAACCTTCCTTGGGAAGAGGAGTGGCTGGTGGGTTTGAACCTCCAGCTTTCTGGTTAGTAGCCAAATGCTTTAGGGAGTAGGCTATCACAGCTCCTATTCTGACTCATAACGACCTCCATTAGGTTTCCCAGGTGGTAAATCTTTACAGAAATACATTGCCCAGTCCTCCTTCCGCAGAGTGCCTGATGGGTTTGAACCACCAACCTTCTGGTTAGCAGTCATATGCCTTAGGCACTGTGCCATTAGAGCTCCTTTTTGCTTTGTGTATAAGTGACGTTTTTTGATCCGGGTTGGAAAATCTCAATCGCTAGAGAGACATAAAGTGTATTGTGCTAACAACATTATGTGAGCTCATGTTTGATGATGTTTGAAGTAAAAAGTAAAGCCCCAGGAAATTAAGGAGTGAATGTTAAAAAAAATAAAATAAAATCCCAGAATTCATCTTCTTTGCAGTAAAGGAGGAAACTTTAGTGCATCCTTCTCTGTGGGCAATACTTTTGCCCACACATTTTAGTCCGCACATTTCTGAGAAAGATAAAAATCTCAGAGATAGCTCAGGGGGCAGGAATGCATAGGAAAGATAGGCACAGGAAAGAAGTGACTACAGGGAGGAAGTGGGAAGACAGCTGTTACAGTGTAGGGAATTGCAGTCAATGTCATGAAAAAAGATGTATATGAACTGCTGTGTGGAAAATGAGTTTGCTCTGTAAACTTTCACCCAAATCACAATAATACAATTTTTTTTTTTAATCTCAGAATTGTTCTTTAAGGAGGGGGAATGTCAAGGTATTTATTGCTTCCTTGAGAATGAGCTTCCCCTCCAATATAAAACTAGTTATACTATCTGTTAAGCTATTTTTGTAAATACTTTCAGGCCTTTGGAAAAAGAACTCAACATTATCCAAGACTTATAACCCTATGTGTTGGGATAAGAATCCTCAGATGCAGGACAGAAAGGTAGTTTTAAGGTCACAGCATGACCACACTTCTTTCAATCCTATTGTGGATTTGGAATTGACACTTTGGAACTCCCAACACCTGCATGCTTTGCATCATTGTTATTGGGGCACTAATGTACATTAGTCAGTCCTTGCAACATCTTCCTGAGGGAGTACACCTGAAACCCAGGGATGGGGAAACTCCATGTGTACATGGAGGTTAAGTAGCTATTCCAAGGAAGGAGTGGCCTGATTGGACTTTGAAGCTGGAGTGGTCTCCAATCTTGGACTTTATCCAGTAATGCCATTTTATCCAGCCAGAGAGAACAGTATTATAGTGCTGGCATAAACCTCATTTTACAAACAAGTGTAGGGATGGCCACAGAAGTAAGGTATATTGCCAGTGTCATGCTACTGGTTAGTGGCAGAGCTATGAGTAGAAAACTCAGGCCTCTGATTCCTAGTCCTGTGTCCTTACCAATGTTCCCAGCAATGCTGCAGGTCTGGGTCATAATATACTTTCAATTTCAGAGACTGGGCACATTTAGAAGTGTCCCTGACTTTATTTATGTCACCATTCTTTCTATAAACATGATTTCCTCTAGCTAGCTTCATGAGAAAAGAAAAAAAAAAAAAGTTAGACGCAAGTAACTCCTGGACATCTGACTAAGAAAACAATAAAAATAAAGAATTACAGTTTTCATGTACTCCTCAAAATCTTCCTATTCAAAATCTAAAATCTTTTTGATCTTTCACGTCTAGCATTTCTTCTTAAATGCTTGAATTTACAATATTTAATGTCTACTGGCAGAGGAAGGAGCTCTAGTGGTTCAGTGGTTAAAGCATTCAGCTGTAACCAGAAAATTGATGGTTCGAACATACCAGCTGCTCTACAGGAAAAGATGAGGCAGTCTGCTTCTGTAAAGATTTACAGCCTTGGAAACTATGGAGTAGACTCTGTTGTATAGGGTTACTATGAGTTGGAATCAATTTGATGGCAATAGGTTTGGTTTTTGGAACTGGCAGGGATAACTTAAAATTTTTCAATTAATTTTTATTCTATTTGTAAAGATAATTCCATGCTGCTTACAGATAATTTGGGAAAAGTATAAATATGAAAGTAAAAATTACCTGTAATCCTATGATCTGAAAATAGCCAATGTTAACATTCAAACTCTTTGTTACTTTTTAATGCACACTAATATATAAGCATATGATTATTTTTGCATAATTAAGGTTATATATTACACATAAAGTTTTGCAACTTTCTTCAGTTGCTTTTTAACAATAAAAAATTATCAAATGTATCTTATCAGTAAAGATAATCCAATGTCATCAACAATTTACCGTAGCTCAGATACCTCAGAACTTGAATCAGGTACATTTGATTTCAAAGCCAAATAAAGACATCTTGTTGGACAACTTGAGAGAGAGAAAGAGAAACAGCACTAGCTGCCCCAAAAAGGTTTTTGATTTGCAGTTCTCAAAGGGAACCACATGAGGACATAGCGATTTTAAACTGACTTGTATTTTTCTCTCAGTGTTGCCTATAAACTCAGATCAATCTTTAACACAGAGAAATGGGGGAGAAATTGACCAAAGGTTGTGGAGCCTCACATATTAGAGACTATAAAATAGCATTCCCTCTCTGTAAGAAAATAATTTCCCTTCCATATATTGACCTGAAGTAGCAATACTCCCCTCATACACATACTCCCAAATTCTGAAATCTACATGTCTGCAGGTAAATGACTACAAATTCGTGTGTCTTGACCACTGCTTTTTAAATACTCCAAAAACCAAAAACAAACTCACTGCCATCGAGTCGATTGGACTCCTAGCAACCCCTCCTTGGGTTTCCGAGGCAGTATCTCTAAGGAAGTAGATTGCCCAGTCTTCCTTCCAAGGAGTGGCTGGTGGGTTTGAACTGCCAGCCTTCTGGAGTAATCAAGTGCCTCAGGTACTATGCCACCAGAACTCCAAAATGCTTCATATACACAATCTCCAAATAACCTAGGTAATAGAGAGTACCATCTTTTCCTGGGATTAAAGGCTAAGGAGGAAATGCCATTGGCCTTGAATCATTTTTAGCTTACTATGAGTTTGGCTTTGGCTAGATATTCCAGAAATGTTTCTGCAGTTGGCACTGGTCATGCACTGAAGCAGCTGAAGTCTGTACAAGATTGAACAGTCCCATCAGGTTTGGGAACCAGAAGGACGAGGCTGACCTAGTTGGTCTGTTGTTCTTCAGCCACTCCCAGATGGTGCACTTTTTGGACCTCTTTAACTATTACCTCATAAAGACAGCCATCAATAGGCTTATCTTTCAAAATTAAAACAGACACATCATTGCATCTACAATTGGCTCGGGTGGCTTTTTCTAGGCTTTGCTTAGAAGGACCCAGGGAAGTTTTTCTAGAAGGGAAACTACAGTCGAGAAAAATTTAAGCACAATCAGTATGGTGTCCTAGGATTAGGGTTTGGAATCAGGTAATCAGATTAGCTGCTTAACCTTGCTGAGCCTCAGGTTCCAAAAGAATGAAGTCAATTATGCTTGTTTTTAGGCTTGTTATGAGGGTGAGAGAGAAGACCATATGAAGCACTTAAAGAAGTGCTTGGCAATCAGCTGTGCTCAGTAAGTGTTCCCTTCATTTCTCATTCTCTCTCTTTTCTTAGGTGTTCTTTAGTGTTTTACAAGTTCAGTGTGGCCAGTTATAATAAGACTTTGAAAGTGGCCAGCATCTTTCTTAAAGGGCCCACAGTAATTTGATCTATCTTTTCTTACTCAACCAAAAAACCCTTGTGATTTATAGCCATCATTATGGTTGTTGCTTTTTTGTTGCTGAGAATAAGGCCAGGGAATTCTCATGATTTTTTTGTCCAAGTTAAGGAGAAAACGCTTGTACTGGCATTTAGACATTTAACAAGTTTTTTTTTCTCTTTCCTTTTTTTTTTTTGTTTTTCTTCAGTATGTGCAATCAGGGAACTATAAAACTAAAACCAAACCAATTGCCTTAGAATTGATTCTGACTTGTGTTGTTGTTGTTAGGAGCTGTTGAGTCAGCCCCAACTCATAGCGACCCCTCCCTGGATTTCCAAGGTGGTATCACTATGGAAGTAGATTGCCCTACCTTCCTTCTGAGGAATGACTGGTGGGTTTGAACCACTAGCCTTCTGGTTAGCAGTCAAGTGCCTTAGGCACTATGCTACCAGAGCTCCAGATTCTGACTTACGGGAGCTCTGGTAGCATAGTGGCTAAGACACTTGCCTGCTAACCAGACGGCTGGCAGTTCAAACCCACCAGCCACTCCTCGGAAGGAAGGTTGGGCAATCCTACTTCCGTAGTGATACTGCCTCGGAAACCCAAGGAGGGGTCACTATGAGTCGGGGCCGACTCGACGGCACATAACAACAACAACAACAATGTATGTCAGAGTAGAACTATGCTCCATAGGGTTTTGAAGAGTATGACTTTTCAGAAACAGAATGCCAGGCCTTTCTTCCAAAAGGCACTATCAGCATGTTAAAACAAATCAGAATTTTCAGACTAGTAGTAGGGCAAAGTAAACAGAATATTGAGCAGTCCCAACTCACTGAAACAAAACAAAACAAATTCACTGCCATGGAATTGAATCCAACTCATAGTGACCCCTCCTTGGGTTTCTAATGCAGTACCTCTACTGAAATAGATTGCCCAATCTTCCTTCCAAGGAGTGGCTGGTAGGTTTGAACCACCAGACTTCTGGTTAGCAGTCAAATGCCTTAGGCACTATGCCACCAGAGCTCCCACTCACTAAGGTTAAATGTAAAACACTAAGCAGGTTGTGATACACGCATAAAAATGAAGTATGAACACTAAAAAATATCATGAACCTCATTTCACAGATGAGGAAACAGATTCAAGGAAATTAAGTGATTTGATCAAGAGCACACTCATGAGCAAACCTGGGACTGGAACTTCATTCTTCTACCTTCAAGTGGATATTGCACTAACCTAGCCCTCATCTGCCCTCTCCAAAGAACTAATTATTAACACTTTGTCTATATTTAAATTCTTGGATCTTCTACTTATTAACTGAGTGAATTTAGACAAGTTACTTAATTTCTGTGGACTTTTTCTTCATTTGTAAAATGAAGATAAAAAATAATAGTGCTTATATTACAAAGATTTTCCAGGGATTAAATGAGATGGCACAGTGACCAGGTCATTAAATAATCAGTAATGTTGTGCCATCAGTACTGTTGTTATATTTGGGTGCCTTGAGTGGATCCTAGATGACAAACTAGAACATAAGGGTTCCTTAGTATTAGCTATCTTTAAAAATTGTGTGGATCATAACAAATTATGGATAACATTGCAAAGAATGGAAATTCTAGGACATTTAATTGTGTTCATGAGGAAACTATAACCTGTACATAGACCAAGAGCAGTCAATCAAACAGAACAAGGGGATACTGCATGGTTTAAAATCAGGAAAGGTGTGGGTCAGGGCGGTATACTTTCACCATATTTATTCAATCTGTTTGCTGAGCAAATAATCCAAGAAGCTGGACTGCAGCATCAGGATTGGAAGAAGACTCATTAACATTCTGTGATATGCAGACGACGTGTCCTTGCTTGCTGAGAGTGAAGAGGACTTGAAGCACTTACTGAAGATCAGAGACTACAGACTTTAGTATGGATTATACCTCAACATAAAAAAGACAAAAATCCTCACAACTGGACCCATCAGCAACATCATGAAAAATAGAGAAAAGATCAAAGTTGTCAAGGATTTTTTTTTTCACTTTGATCCACATGCAATGCCCTTGGAAGCAGCAGTTAAGAAATCAAATGATGTATTTCACTGAGCTGCAAAAGACCTCTTTAAAACATAAAAGAGTAAAGATATCATTTTGAGGACTAAGGTGTGCCTGGCCCAAGCCATGGTATTTTCAATCACCTCAAATGCATGTGAAAGCTGGGCAATGAATAAGGAAGACTGAAGAAGAATTGATGCCTTTGAATTACAGTGTTGGTGAGGAATACTGAGTACACCAAGGACTGTCAGAAGAATGAACAAATCTGTCTTGAAAAAAGTACAGTTGAAATGCTCCTTAGAAGTGAAGATGGTAAGACTTCATCTCTCATACTTAAGTCACGTTATCAGGAAGGACCAGTCCCTAGAGAAAGACATCATGCTTTGTAAAGCAGAGGATCAGCAGAAAAGAGGAAGATCTTCAAGGAAATGGATTGACACAGTGGCTGCAACAATGGACTCGGGCAAGCAGCAATTGTGAGGATAGCACAAGAACGGGCAGTGTTTCATTCTATTCTACATTGTATCACTATGAGTCAGAACACAATTGATGGCACCAAATGACAACAATGTCTTAACATGCTCCTTTCCTCTTCCCTTCTTTTCCTCCATCTCTTATTTTCTAGTTCCTTTTCCCACCACAGGATTATTTTGGAAGACATGTGTCTTAGTTATCTAGCCACCACAAATGAATGGCTTTCAAAAAAAAATTTCCTTTCATACAGTTTAGGAAGCTAGATTTCCAATTCAGGGCACCAGCTCTAGGAAGGCTTTCTTTCTGTCTTGGCTCTGGAGTAGGTCCTTGTATATTTGCAACTTGGGAAATATTCCTTGTCAGGAGCTCTGGTAGCATAGTGCCTAAGGCACTTGACTGCTAACCAGAAGGCTGGCGGTTCAAACCTGCCAGCCACTCCTTGGTAGGAAGGTTGGGCAATCTACTTCTATAGTGATACTAGTAGCAGTAGCGATACTGTCTCGGAAACCCAAGGAGGGGTTGACTATGACTATGAGTCCAGGCCGACTCAACATAGCAACAACAACATTCCTTGGCAATCATGTGGCATGGCATTTATCTTCCCCCATTTCTGCTTGCTTAATGTGCTCTTTCAAATCTCAAAAGAGATTGACTCAAGACACAACCTACACTAATCCTGCCTCACTAAATTAACAAAGAAAACCCATTCCCAAATGGAATTATAACCACTGGCATAAACTAAAACCACATCCACTTCCAGGAGCCCATTCCAATTCATAAGAATGATTCATAGTGACCCTTTAGGACAGAGTAGATCCCTACAGGGTTTCCAAGGCTGCAATCTTTACAGAAGCAGACTACCACATCTTACTTCCCCAGAGTGGCTAGCAGGTTTGAACTACTGACCTTTCACTTAGCAGCCAAGTGCTTAACCACTTTGCCACCAGGGCTCCTTGTACCAGGTGTTGTTGTTGTTAGGAGCCATTGAGTTGGCTTTGAGAATGAAACACTCCTTAGTTCTATGCCATCTTTACAATATTTGCTACACATGAGCCCATCATGGAAGCCGCTGTGTCAATCCATCTTAGTGAGGGTCTTCCCCTTTTTTCCTGACCCTCTGCTCTACCAAGCATGATATCCTTCTCCAGGGACTGATCCCTTCTGAAAGTGTGACCAAAGTACTTGAGGCAAAGTCTGGCTATTCTTGCTTCTAAAGAGCATTCTGGCTGTACTTCTTCCAAGACAAATTTGTACAAAAAACCAAACCCACTGCCATCGAGTTTATTCCCACTCATAGCAATACTATAGGACAGAGAAGAACTGTAAACCAAGGGTGTAAATCTTTATGGAAGCAGAATGCTTCATCTTTCTCCCATGGACCAGCTGGTGGGTTCAAACCAATGACCTTTTGGTTAGCAGCTGAAGACTTTAACCACTATACCACCAGAACACCTTTAAAAACCAAACTCACTGCCATTGAGTCAATTCCAACTCATAGCAACCCCCATTGGTTTTCCAAGGTGGTAAATCTTTATGGAAGTAGATTGTCCCAACTTCCTTCCACAGAGTGGCTAGTGGGTTTGAACCTCCAACATTCTGGTTAGCAGTCAAATGCTTTAGGCACTATGCCACCAGAGCTCCTTAACCACAGGTATACCATAAAACCAAACCCACTGCTGTCGAGTCAGATCCGACTCATAACGACCCCTCCTTGGGTTTCCAAGACACTATCATTATGGAAGTAGATTGCCCAACCTTCCTTCCAAGTAGTGGCTGGTGGGTTTGAACCGCCAGCCTTCTGGTTAGCAGTCAAATACTGTAGGGACTACGCCACCAGAGCTCCCCACCACAGGTATAGGGGTTAGGATTTACAATGTGTATTTTGGGAAACACAATTCTAGCCATAACAACATGGTCCTACCCTATTATAAACATTCAGCACATTTGTTGTTCATACATCTAGTCACTTCAAACTTATCAACTCTCAGCCTGGTAGGTCAACTAGCCTTGGAGATGATACCATAGGAAATAAAAGCAGATCTTGGCCTCAAGATTGAAGTCCTGAGCCAGAGAAAGAAAATAATCATGGAAATAGAATGCAGCAAATGCTTGGGAAGAGACTGTGGGCTATAGTGAAGAGCTACACCCAATCCAGGAGATCTGAGCACTGGAACTCTGACCTCAAACTTCAATTCTGCCACTTATCAGCCATGCCTTCCTAAGCTACTCAATATCAATATACCCCTGTTTACTCATCTATAAAATGGAGATTTCAAGATCTACTTAGAAACTTATGATGAAAATGGAAAGAGATAATGTATGTGAAATGTCTAAATGTGCCCAGTCCTGGTATACTTATGATAAGTGCTCCCAACTTTTTCACTTTAGATTATATATTCATGAAGGTCCCTGGGTGTTGCAAACAGTTTTGCTCCCAGGTTCTAAGCGAAAGGTTGGCAATTTGAATACACCCAGTGGCACTGTGGAAGAAAGGTTTGGTCACCTGCCTCTGTAAAGGTTACTGCCAAGAAAACTCCATGGGACAATTGTATTCTGTAACACATGGGATCACCATGAGTTGGAATCAACTCAATGGCAACAGGTTTATAGGTTCAAAAGGGCAGGGACCACATCATTCTGTTCACTGTCAAGTTCTTAGTACTGAGTTAATAATGTTCAGTGGATATTTTTGGATTATTGCACCTAAACTTTCACCCAATCACAATAAAATTTTTTTTTAAAAAAGTCATGAAGACATATCACTGTGCATGTAAGTTTTGGGTATGTATGTTAAATATGGCTGACATCTATAGTCATTCAATTATATTTATAAGACTGAAAATTGAAAACAGTATATATTTCAAACAAATGGAGACTGAATGATGGAGACTGACTGTAGAATCAGCAGAAACTGAGATTTACTGTTGTCTTCTTAAATGTATCCTGTTTTAAATGATTTTAAAAAGTCATGAAGACCTATGGGGAGGAAGTGGGAGGGGAGCTGTTGCATTGTGGGAAATTGCAGTCACTGTCATGAAATAAAGTGTATGTGAGCTGTTGTATGGAAAGTGAATTTGCTCTGTAAACTTTCACCCAAATCACAATAAAAATTATTTTTAAAAAAAGTCACGAAGACATACCAATGTGCATATAAGTTTTGGGTATTTATGTTAAATATGATTGACATCTATAATTATTCAATTATATTTATAAGACTGAAAACTGGAAACAGTATATATGTCAAACAAATGGAGAGTGACCAGGTACATAATGCTATAATCATACAAGGAGCTCTGGTGGTGTCGTGGTTAAGGCATTTGGCTGCTAACCAGAGGTTGATGGCTTGAACCCCCAGCTGCTCCATGGAAGAAAGATGGGACAGTCTGCTTCCACAAAGATTTAAAGCCTTGGAAACCAAATGGGGGTTACTATGAGTCTAAATGGCACACTGGCAGTGTTTTGTTTTGTTAGTAATTATTCTGTCCTTAAACATGTTTCAAAGGAATATTAAATGACACAGAAAATGATCATAAATTTTAAGTGGAAAATCTAAAATTAGAATGCCAATTTCATAATAAATTATATTTAAATATAATATATATACTATGTGTGCATGTGTGTATATGTGCATATGTATGTGTGTATGTGTATGTGCAAAGGAAATACATCAAGATGTTAAAAGAGGTTGGTGCTGGATGGATGGTGGGCTTATGGGTGTTGTCTTACCACCTTTTCTATATTTTCTACTTTTTATAAAGAACAAACCATTTTTAAAGAAAAAGTTTGATTGCAATTTGGGTGAAAGTTTAAAGAGCAAATTCATTTTCCATACACTTTGTTTCATGACATTGATTGCAATTCCTCATGATGTAACAGCTGTCTTCCCACTTCCTCCCCTATAGTTCTTTCTTCCATGAGTCCTTTCCTATGCATTCTTTCCTCTTGAGCTTTCTCCCTGTGCAAATACTACACTTCTGTTTTCCCATGATAGATCATTCTAAGAAGTGTATCTACCTGACGTAAATGTTCACCCCATATGTCTGTCTATTGTTTGGCTGAAAGCCAAGGGAGTGAGTTTAATTATACACCTGAAAGGTAATTAGGGGCCATAGTCTCAGGATTCTCACCAAGCTCTATGAGACAAGTAAACCTGGTCTTTTTATGATTTTGAGTTTTGCTCCACATTCTTCTTCCACTCTATCCAGGATCTCCTGCACTGATCCCTTACTGAGTGGTTGACAGTGGTAACTGGGCACCATCTAGTTCTTCTGGTTTCATGGTCATATAGGCTGAGGTTCATATGGTCTACTATTCCTTTGGACTAATTGTTTCCATGCATCCCAGGTTTTCTCCATTCTTCTTTGCTCTGCATGAGGAAAGAACCAGGATTGCATCTAGATGACCACTAGCTAGCTTTTAAGACCCCAGTCACTATTCAACAAAGTAGGATATAGAACAATGTTTTTGTGTAGTATGTCATGTCAATTGAGCTTGATGTCCCCAGCAACCATAATCCAAAGCCCACACTTCCAACAATCCCCTCTGGTTGACTGTGCCTAAGAAGTTATAACTTTGTCCCCTGTTTGTTTTAGTTATGTGAACATTCTTATAGCACATGCAAATACAGATGTAGAAATATCTTTTGCCAACCTTATATATGGTCACGAGTATATTACCTTTGGCCTAGTCATACCTGATCATTCAGCTTGTCTATTCAACTATTTACCTGTAGGTCAATGTTTGTTATCACTGATAACGCAGTATTGTATATGTAAAAGGGTTTATCTTTGTTGTCTGTACCTCTTGTGTACCACTCTGTGTCTTCCTTTTACTTAGTGTTATTATGGTGGTCACTCACTTTTGTTATATTGCCTTTCCCTTCACCGAAATCTATACTTCTCTCTACGTATCTAGCAGTGTTCCTTTCCCTTCCCTCTGATATCTAATAACCAACCAAGTTTCCTTCCATGATAGTTGGGGTTGTGTGTCAACTTGGCTAGACCACGATTCTGAATGGTTTAAACAGTTGTGATGGGGTTATTCCCATGATGAGATTGGATGTATATGTTTTAGCAGCCAATCCACTAAAAGGGAGTTTCCCTAGGAGTGTGGCCTGCTTCTAATATGTATTTGGACATCCTGGGAAAGAGACAGACTCTTTTGTGGATCTGCATCCTGTTGTGCTGCCTACAACTGTCCGTGAGCAAAGAATCCACCATTCAGCCTTGAGCTTGTCAGCCCCAGCAGCTGACGTTTGATCCAGGAACTTGGGACTTGCCAGCTTCTATAAGTGTGTGGGCCATTTTCCTAAGATAAATTTCCCTCTCTTTCTCTCACTCTATATAAGCTTTACTGGTTTTGCTTCTCTAGAGAACCCAGCCTAATACACCTTCCATATATAAACCTTTCGTTGACTTTTTACAATAGTCAACTAATATGATATTTGTCCTTCTGTGATTGACTTATTTCATTCAGCATAATATCCTCCAAGTTCATTTATGTTATGCAGTGTTTTGCAGATTCTACTTTATTCTTTAGTGCTGCATAGTATTCCATTATGTGTATATACCATTGTTTTGTTATCCATTACCTTCTGTTGGTGGGCACTTAGGTTGTTTCCATCTCTTTGCTATTATGAATAGTGCTGTGATGAACATGGGTGTGCATATATCTGGTCGTTCTGGCTCTCACTTCTTTAGGATATATACCTAGTAGTGGGATTGCTGGATCAAATGATATTTCTAATTCCAACTTATTAAAGAATCACCATACTGATATCCACAGTGGTTGTATCATTTTACAGTCCCACCAGCAGTGTGTGAGAGTCCCATTTCCTCTTCATCCTTGCCAGCATTTGTTGTTTTCTATGTTGTTGAACTTTTTGCTATTAATTCTGGGGCCAGATGGTATCTCATTGTTGTTTTGATTTGAATCTCTCTAATAGCTAATGATCATGAATATTTCTTCATGTGTTTGTTGGATATATTCTTTGGTGAAGTGTCTATTCATGTCTTCTGCCCTTTTATTAATTTGACTTTTTGTCTTTTTGATGTTGAGGTGTTGGAGTTTTCTATAAATTTTAGAGATAAATCTCTTGTCAGATATGTCATTGCTGAATAATTTTTCCCAATCTGTAGCTTCTCTTTTGACTCTTTTGGAGAAGTCTTTTGAAGCACATAAAAATTTAGATTTTAGAAAGTCCCAATCATCTAGTGTCTCTTCTGTGTTTGTGCATTTTGGTTATGCTTGATAATCAATTTATGCCATAAATCAGGGCCCCTAAATTTGCCCCTATTTTTTCTTTGAAGAACACTATAATTTTAGGTTTCACATTTAAGTCCTTGCTCCATCTGGAGTTAGTTTTTGAGTATGGTGTGAGGTACAGATCTTATAACATTTTCCTGCAAACGGATAACCAGTTTTGATAGCACTATTTGTTAAAGGGACTATCTCTTCCCCATTTAATGGATTCCAGCCATTGTCAAAGATTGTTGTTGTTGTTATTTGCCGTCAAGTCGGCCCCGACTCATAGCGACCCCTCCTTGGGTTTCCGAGGCAGTATCACTACGGAAGTAGGATTGCCCAACCTTCCTTCCGAGGAGTGGCTGGTGGGTTTGAACCGCCAGCCTTCTGGTTAGCAGTCAAGTGCCATAAATCGATAGATTATTTCTGGGTTCTCAGTTCTGTTCTACAGGTCTATGTGTCTGTCATTGTACCAATACCAGGTTGTTTTGAGTACTGTGGCTGTATAGTAGGTTTTGAGATCCAGGAGTGTGTGACTTCCTACTTTGTTTTTCTTCAATATTGCTTTCCTTATCCAAGATCTCTTTCCTTACCATATAAAATTAGTGAATGGTTTTTCCATATCCTTAAAGAATGTTGATGAGATTTGGATTAGGATTGCATTGAATGTATATATTGCTTTGAGTAGTATCGATATTTTCACAATGTTCAACCTTCTTATCCATAAGGATGGTGTGTTCTTCCATTTATGTAGATCTCTTATGGTTTCTTTAAGTAATCTTTCATAGTTTTCTTTGTAAAGGTCTTTTGGGTCCCTGGTAAGATTTATTCCCAAGTATTTTATTTTTTTTTTTATTTGGTAGGTATTGTAAATGGTATTGATTTCCTTATTTCCTTGTCAGCAATCTCTTTGCTGGTGTAGAGGAACCCAACTGATTTTTGGATGTTGATCTTGTATCCTGCCACTATGCTAAATCTGTCAATTAGTTTCAGTAGTTCTTTTTGCTGAGTCTCTTGGGTTTTCTATGTATAAGATCCTATCATCTGTAAATAGAGGTAGTTTCATTTCTTTCTTAACAGTTTGGATGCTTTTTATTTCCCTTTCTTGACTTATTGGCCTGGATAGGATTTCCAATACAATGTTGAATAGAAGTGGTGATAGAGGGCATCCTTGTCTGGTTCC
>NW_006921612.1:4781097-4782095 GCF_000298275.1 Orycteropus afer afer
AGCTACGGCTGCTGAGACTGACAAGCCCAAGGTTGACAAGCAAAAAGGCACAGTCCCAATGTTATCAAACCACATGGCAGGCCTTTAATTCAAGTCTATTGAAAGTCCTAAAATCGGCAAAGCATGGCAGGCTGTTGAACGACAATACAGCTACATGCAGGGTTCAGACATGCCATAAGCTAGAGACCATTCCCCAAGGCTTCTTCTTATACATACAGGAAGCAGACCACATCCCTAAGGCAGCTTCTCAGCTGCTCACAGTAGATGCCACCATGGAGTTTATTATCAGTCTCATCATGTGGAATACTACATCCAGCTGCCCAGCCACTCAACCAGGTCCAGCCAAGTTGACACACAGACTTAACTACCATGTTCTGGAATAGTTTAAGTAGGATTGGTGTCAGTTCTTCTCTGAATGATTGGTAGAATTCTCCAGTGAAACTGTAAGGGTCAAGACTTTTTTGTTGCTGTTGTTGATAATTTTTTTATGACCTATTAAATTTCATCTTTTGTTCTGGGTCTGTTCAAAATTCCCACCTTTCTCTGTATTTAGGTAAGTAGTATGTTTCTAAAAATCTGTCCATTTCTTAGATTTTCAAATTTATTGGAGTACAATTCTTTGTAGTATGCTGATATTATCCTTTTCATTTCAGTTGGTTCTGTTCTGACGTCACCCATTTCATTTCTTATTCATGTTATGTGTATTCTCTCCTTCTTATACTTTAAGTTTATTTGTGGTTTTTTTATTTTATTAACCTTTTCAAAGAACCAACGTCTAGTCTTGTTAATTGTTTTCCATTGGCTTGCCTCTTTCTGTTTCATTTATTTCTGCTCGAAGCTTTATTATTTCTTTTCTTCTGGTGACTGTAGACTTTTTATTTTTATTTTTTGCTGCTCTTTTACTAATTCTTGGAGATGTTGGGTTAAGGTGTTTAGTTTGTCTCTTTCTTTTTTTTTAGATGTGTACATTTATCACTATAAATTGCCCTCTGATCACT
>NW_006921612.1:4785777-4787237 GCF_000298275.1 Orycteropus afer afer
TTAAAGTCAATTTTATCAGAAATTAATGTTGCTAAGCCTGCTCTTTTTTGGTTGCCATTTGCTTGGTATATCTTTTTTGAACCTTTGATTTTTAGTCTATCTTTGTGTTTGTCTCTAAGACAAGTCTCTTGTAGACACCATATTGATGGGTTATCTTTTCTTATGCACTCTGCAACTCTCCATGTCTTCAGTGGTGCATTTAATTCATTCACATTCAGTGGATTATTGACAAGTATGAATTTGTTGCTGTAACTTTGTTATGTGTTTTTTTGTGGTGTTGCTGATTTCTTTATTCCATATAATTTTCTGTGTTGAGCTCATTTTGTTTATAAATCTTGTTATCATTTCCTTCATTGCTATTGTTTTAGTATTTGCTAAATATTTGTGCTTATCTTCTTTTTTATTTTGATCTGAAGGATTTTTTTTAGGTTGCCCTGTGATTTATTATTTTCTTCCCAAGTTTAGAACAGTCTGTTCTATCTCACAATTGTCTTGACTTCCTCACCATTGAGAAGTTCTGTAACCACAATATTTTTCCCTCTTTTTTGTTTGCAATTGTCCTCATTTACCAGTTGATGTCTCTTGTTCTCTGTTTACAGCCTTGTAAGGAGTTCTGGTAGCACAGTGCCTAAGGCACTTGGCTGCTAACCAGAAGGCTGATGGTTCAAGCCACTAGCCACTCCTTGGAAGGAAGGTTGGGCAATCTACTTCCGTAGTGATACTGCCTTGGAAACCCAAGGAGGAATCATTATGAGTTGGGTCTGACTTGACGTCACATAGCAATAACAACAACAAGCTTATTTTATATTGGATACTTCTATAACTGGTTTGGTTTCTGGGTTATGTCATCATTTGTGTCAATTGTCAGTTCTTTGCTGTAGTTGGTCCTCTATCCAAAGGACTCCCTTTAGCATCTCTTGTAAGGTTGGTCTGGTTTTAACAAATTTCCTTAATTTCTGCTTGTCTGGAAATGTACTAATTTATAATCTTATTTGAGTATTTTGCTGGGTATATAATTCTTGGTTGTAAATTTTTTCTTTCAGGGTTTTATATATATTATCCCATTCCCTTCTCACTTGTATGGTTTTAGCCAAAAAATCTGAGCTTAGTCTTATTGGCTGCCTTTTGTAAGTAATTTTTTTGTTTATCCCATGCTGCTTTCAGGATTCTTTGTCTTTGGTTTTGGTGAATTTGATGATGATATGTCTTGGTGATTTACTTTTGGAGTCTGTTTTGTGAGGGGTTCATTGAATTTCTTGAATGAATATATTCTGTCTTTCATCATATTAGGAAAATTCTCTTCCAATAAATCTTCAACAATTGTCTCTTCCTGTTCTGGAATTCTGATTACACATAAGTTATTCCTCTTGATATTATCCCATATGAACCTTAGGCTTCCTTTGTTTTGTTTTGATCTTTTTTTCTGATTGATCCCTTAACAAAGTAATATTGAGGTATTT
>NW_006921612.1:4792299-4797401 GCF_000298275.1 Orycteropus afer afer
CCGACCGGCCGCTTAGAACGCAGTCATGTGATCCATCATGGAAACCACCACTCACAACTGGAGTCCAGCCAAGTTGACACATCTTCAACTATCACACTTGGTAAGCAGAGTACTATGCTCCTCTATTTGCTAGTTGGCAGGACTTAGGTATGTTAAGAGAATGAGAGTGTGTGCACAGATCTTTGTTAGCTGTTCACAAAGAGCAGTTAAGGATAAGTCAGCCTGGTATTGGCTGTTAGCTATTGCTGATCAGTTGGTGCTGAAGCAAGTGGTGGCCTTCACTCATAGTTGGAGCTGCAGGAGGTGCAGGTGTGATTAGCTTGTACAGGCACAGTTACTATCTCCTACTTGGTTAGACAAAAAAAATACAGTTAAAAAGAAAAACACCAAAAAAATAAAAACAAAATGACCAAAAACAAACTGCATAGAAACAGGAACAATCACATAAAAAGGGGGGGGGGAGGCAATAAATGAGAAGAAACATTTAGAGAAATACTTTAAAAAAACAAAAGAAATATAAATTTTAAAAAAGAGAAAAAATAAAAAAAACCCACAATATCTGGGGAGGGGAAAATAAGAGAAATGAGCAAGAGTAAAAGAATAAAAGAAAAAATGGGAAAACTGCAAAGGAAAAATAAACAATGTGAAGAACCAAAAGAACAAAAATGGGGACCAAGAAAAAGGAAACAAACAAACTAATTAGAACCCAGAAAGGGAAAAAGAAAGAAAAAAATGAAAAGCAAGAAAGAAAAAAAAAAGAACAAACACAAAAGCAAAGCTGGGTCGGCGGGGGCGGGGGGGGTAGGGGCAAGATACCCATGCTTTGTTAGGGCACACAGACTGGGATACAATTCTTGCTGGTCCAGAAGGTGGGTGGAGATGGGGGATGGCCACACATGTATGCACCAAAATGGTGTGGGCTAAACAAGTAACAAGAAGAGTATCACACTTTTCCAGTTGTTAGCCTCAAGTGCGATTGTCTGTGCTGTCCTCAGCAAGCAGAGCCTATCCTTAGGTTGCTGATAACAGAACGCCACTTGCAAATCTCCAAAATAGCCATGCCTGCAGGACAGCCAAAAGCCCACAGTTCAGTTTATATCTTTATTTGCTGTTTTCTTTTCTAGTCATCAGCCTGCAGTGCAATTGTCCATGCAGCCCTTGGAGAGCAGGGCCAATCTTAGGTTCCTGCCCAGAACCTAATGTCACTTGTAAATATTCAAACAGGCCATGCCTTCAGGATAACAGCTCTGCCAGTCTGTGGCTCCATTTGTCTCCTTATTCATTGTTTTCATTCAAGTTCTTCTACTAGTTGCTATTTAATCCACTTTTATAACCTTTCTTTGAAAACTCAGGGCTCCAGGATTACTTTCTGTATCTGTTTCAATCGGTTTCTTGTTTCTTTGCTGAAGAGGGCCTGTGTAGCTTGTCTGCCTGTTCCACCATCTTGTTGAAAGTCTTTACAAATCACTTTTTAACTCAAGAAAAACACTGAATGATATGAAAATTGATAGTCATCCTTAGTTGATGAACTGGTGTATATTCTGCTATGTATCATCTCAACAACAATAAAATAAATAAGTCCATTTTTAAAGAAAGAAACATTCAGAGAACCACCAAAAATGCCAATTATTAAAGAGCAATAATGTCTGTATTTACCACCTTTCTGTTCCCAGCTCTGAAGTCTTCCTTTGAAATCCTTCTCCTAGCCATCCCACTCTTAAGCTCAAAAATTTAGAGAGAGGCTACCTTGTTTTTCTCAGTTTCTTTTCCCTGGTCCTAATATTCAATTTAGCAGTTGAATATTCTCATCCTCTGTTCTTGGAAATGCAAAGTATGACCATTACATACTTTGCTCCAAGAGGCCAAGTATTTAAGGCAATGATAGAGAACTTTTTATCAGCTACATAGTTTTGTTCTGATTATTTGACTTTGTATTGTGATTATTTATTTATTTGTCTCTTTTCTCCCACTCGATTTTAAGTGCCTTGAAGTACCTTTTCCTGTCTGGACTTTGGGAGTTCTGATGGTGTAGTGCCTAAGGCATTTGACTGTTAACCAGAAGGCTGGTGGCTCAAACCCACCAGCCACTCCTCGGAACGAAGATTGGGCAATCTACTTCTGTAGAGATACCACCTCAGAAACCCAAGTAGGGGTCATTATGAGTCAGATCTGATTTGATGGCAGTGAGTTTGGTTTCGGTTTTTTGGCCCGGACTGTACTTACATATTTTTTTGTCCTCCACTCTTCTGAGTGATCTAGAATAGAGCTGGCATATAGCAGACATTCAAAGATCATATACTGAACCAATAAAATATTTGTTAAACTCAAAAAAGTCCTCCTAGATTTATTATGGAGCCCATTGGTTGTATAAAGGGTTAAACATTCAACTACTAACCAAAAGCTTGGTGATTTGAATCTACCCAGAGGAATCTGGCAAAAAAGTCCTGTTGATCTGCTTCCAAAAGGTCACAGACTTAAAAACCCTACAGGACGCAGTTCTACTATACATACACAGCGTCACCATCAGAACTGACTCAAAGGCAACTGGTTTGGTTTTTGGAGCTTTATTACAATCTTATAAAAGCATAAAATAGAATGTTTCTGTGTGTTCTATACTGTTCTTCAAACCTTCACTTTAGTAGCCTCATGATAGTCAACTCAAAGCAATGCCCTACAGGATCTACCTCCTAAATAGATTTTGAATCTGCCTACTTTTTATCTTTTCATTGCCCCCTTCCAATCATCTCCCTACAATCCAGAGTTGTAGTTTATAACATATATGAGATCATGTCACTGCCCTGCTTAAAATCTTTTAATCATTTCCCATTGCTCTTAAACGTACTCTAAAGCTCTTATCATGGCCTACTGATGGCCATGATCCAGTCCTAACTTCAGCCAACCAGAAGACTGGAGACTTCACTGTTTGTACTTTGGTCATGTTATCAGGCTTGGTAAGGTAGAACATCAGCAATAGAGGAAGACCCTCAACGAGATGGACTGACATAGTGGCTGCAACATAGCAACTCAAGCATAGCAACAATTGTTAGGATAGTGCATGACCCAGCAGTGTTTCGTTCTGTTGTACGTAGGGTTCCTATGAGTTAGAACGGACTCCACGGCACCTAACAGCAACAATAACAGCAAGTGGAAGTTGATCATCATAAAGGTGTTCACCCTCGTCTTCACACTGAGTAGGCTGAGGGGGAGGAGGAAGAGAAGGAGTTAGTTAGTGATGATATCTCAGGGAGACAGCAAGATAGAAGAGGTATAGGTATAAGAGGTGGAAGGGGAAGCAGGAGAGATAGGCACACTCAATGTAACTTTATGGAAACACATTGTCATTTCTGTCTGACTTTTTTCTTTTCGGTTTCTCTAAAAATATTTCTGTATGTTAACAATCCTTCTCCCACTGTTTGCTTTAGTTTCTGTGCCCGTATCATGGAAGGGTCCATGTCACAAAAGAAGTTGAAAGTAGCCTTTCCCCACACACACAATTTTTTTCTGAACTATTTATTTATTTATTTTTAAAATTTTATTGTGATTTGGTTAAAAGTTTACAGAGAAAATTCATTTTCCATACAGTAGTTCACATTGTTTCATGGCTGTAATTCACTGACTGCAATTGCCTACAATGTAAGAGCTGTCTTCCCACTTCCTTCCTGTAGTTACCTCTTCCCTATGTCCTTCTTTCTTATGCATTCCTACCCCTTGAGCTATCTCCCTATGCAAACACTGTCCTTCTGTTCTCCCACAATTGATTGCTCTAAGGAGTGTATCTACCTGATGTAAATGTTCACCCTTTATGCCTGTCTGTTGTTTGGCTGGAAGCCACAGGAGTGAATTCAATTCCAGACCTGAAGGATAACTAGGGGGCATAGTTTTGAGAGTCTCACCAGGCTCTATCAGACCAGTAAACCTGGTTCAAAAGCAGTCTTTTTATTTATTTATTTATTTTAACTGTGATTTGGGTTAAAATTTACAGAGAAAATTCACTTTCCATACAGCAGTTCACATATACTTTGTCTCATGACATTGACCACAATTCACCACAATGCAACAGCTCCCCTCCCACTTCCTCCTGACAGTCACTTTTTCCCTGTGTCCATCCCTCCATACACCTGTGCCCCCTGAGCTGTCTCCCTGTACATAAACAGCCCTTCTTTCTCCCATGATTGTTCTCTCCAAGGAGTGTATTTCCCTCAGGTAAATGTTCAACTCCTATGCCTGTCTGCAAAAGCAGTCTTGAATATCGCAGCCCTTCTGCCAGATTGTCTGAAGTCAATTCGTTTTCTGTCACTGCTTCTTCTACATCTTCTTCCTCATCTTCTGGCACTGGTTTGAAAGCCCTGATCTCCATCAAGTCATCTTCTGTTAATTCCTCTGGTACAGTGTCTATTAGCTCTTGAACTTCTCCAAGATTCATATCTTAGAAAAAAATCTGTGTATAAGTGATCCCAAACAGTTTAAACCCATGTTGTTAAAGGATCAACTCTATTAAAGGGAAACAAAAACAAAAACAAAAAGCCACTGTCATTGAGTGGATTCTGACTCATAGTGATCCTATAGGATGGAGTAGAACTGCCCCATAAAGTTTCCAAGGCTGTAATCTTTACAGGAGCAGACTGCCACACCTTACTTTTAGCAGTCAAGCGTTTAACCACTGTGCCACCAGGGATCCTTATAATCTATATACTTACACATATATCTGTGTTTACACCTGTCTATGAAGGGAAGATAAAGTAAATGGAACAAAACACAAATTATTGGTTAATCTGAGAAAAGGGTATATATAGGGGTTCTTTGTGCTATTCTTGTAACTTTTGTATAGATTCTAAATTATATTAAAATAAAAAGTTACCAAAAAAGAAAAATTCTTCATCACAGGCCTTCAGGTTTCCAGTCAATAGGAGTGAAGAGGAGGCCCTCTGGAATTCATGGCCTCATGAGCAAAATCCCTGTTGCCCAAACTTCTCTGAATTTTCCCACATTCCCACATTCAGCCTGACTTCCCCTGAGAATGTTATTTTCCTCATTGCCTTCCCAAAGGGTGACTGTTTTCTTTCCCCCGTGCCTACTAACACTATAGAGTAGGAAGTATCCTC
>NW_006921612.1:4797841-4798895 GCF_000298275.1 Orycteropus afer afer
ATCTTGGGACTTTCAGTGGACTTGATTCAATGGCCTGCCATGTTGTTTGATAACATTGGGACTGTGCCTTTTTACTTGTCAACCTTCAGTTTGTTAGCCTCAGCAGCCAGCAGCTGTCTGAGTGAAGAAAAGCCTCCAGCTTCAGTGGGCTAGGTGCAGGAAACAGAGCTGAAGCTCAAGGTTGAGGGGCTTTCACCCAGTCCCTAGAGCCTGGTACTTTGAAGTAGGACTTAAAACCTCCATACTATAAGAGAATAAACTCTTGTTTGTTAAAGCCATTCCATTTGTGGTATATTCCTGTCAAAGCAGCACTAGTTTACCAAAACACTGCCCAACATAGTACCCACTGGTCTCATGCATCTGTTGAGTGTTTGAAATGTGGCTAGTGCAACTACGGAATAGAATTTTTTGTTTCATTTAATTTTTATTGATTTAAATTTAAGTAGTCCCATGTGGCTGGTGGCTACTATATTGAATAGTGCAACTTAAACATTGCACCTATTATTGCTTCTTTTTACAGTGATCTAATGAAAACCCTATGGGTCACTATAGTCTGATCCCATCACTCATGAAGTGGCCATGTATTGGAGGCCAACTCCTAACAACAGCAGCACAGACTCCTCAACCACTTCCTCTCATTTCTCAAAATTTTAAGTGCCTCACTCACTGTCATTCTCTCCATTACTCCAGACTCCAACAGACTCACTGTCATGGAGTCCATTCCAACTTATAGCAACCCCCATTGGGTTTCCAAGGCTCTATATCTTTACAGAAGCAACTGTCTCATCTTTCTCCTGCAGAGCAGCTGGTGGGTTCAAACCGCACACCTTTTAGTTAGCAGACAAATGCCTTAACCACTATACCACCAGAGCTCCTTCTCTCCATCTCTACTCATGTCTTAATACTTAGTGATGTCACCATACACTGAAATGATTCTTGCCACACCCTGAATTCTTATTTCCTTGAAATCTTCTCCAGGGATGTTATCTTCTTTCCATCAGCTGTCACTCTTACCATCACAGCCTTTGTTAGGTGCTGTTTAGTCAATTTGCAC
>NW_006921612.1:4800210-4801247 GCF_000298275.1 Orycteropus afer afer
TAATTGTTGCACCACTGGGCCTCCTTCATCATAGCCTAGACTTTGTCATTACCACTCACTATGAACTCTCACTGATACCAAATCCTTGTATCCCATTCTCTGACTACTGTAAAGGTAAATAATAATGATAGTGGATTTTCTATGTTACTAAAAGAAATCTTTCCTCTCCTCTTTTCTTAGAACTTTTGCTTGAGAAAACATGTATTTGTAAATCTAGTCTCTGTCCCTTTAAGATTCATGTAAATCTTATTATAAGCTAAATAAGTCCCTTGCCAGCATTACAATCCAGAAATGTTTTACTTAAGGACTTAGTGTCACAGGATGGGACCCATGAGCCTTCTTGTGGGCTCTTGTCTCCTGCTGAGAAAGAATTGCTTGGAGAGACAGATTTTAAAAAACAAGTTTTTAATGAAGCATTGTGCAGTAGAGGTCAGCCAGCCGGGAGGAGGTACACTACCTGAGCGGAATTCTTTGTGCTACACACAGAACATATAGGGGGCAAAATATGGAAGTTGTACAACCAGCAAATTAGGGTTTGGGTCTCAAGGTTATCCTCTTTTTTAGAAGTTGGATGATATTCCCCTCCCAGACCCCCAAAGTAATTCTTATTTGGAAGCTGGTAGGTTTCTCTACCAGTTCTGCACTTTGCTCAGAAAGGTTTTTTTTTTTTTTTACTTGAATGAAATGGGCTGTCACAAGGTGTCCTGCACCTGCAGATAATAGCCCAAGGATTACAGAGCAGTTAAATTTTGCAATTGCTTTCAGCAAAGAAAGCTTGTTTACACTATCTGCAGCATGTGCTGTGCTTTCTACTCTCAGTTTGTGGGAAAAGAAGTGGCCTGAGATTTAATAATGCAGCAAAATAATCAGTGGAGTATAACAGCAGTTTAAGTATTCTTAATATTAAAAAAATTTGGTAGGGGTTATTTCACTCTTTACATGTGTCCCTCTCTCACTAGGAGTCATCTCTTTGAAATATAAACACCAAGAAAGATAGGGCTTGTCATAGAGGTATGAGAGGTTTTATTCTTTTTTCA
>NW_006921612.1:4829654-4832182 GCF_000298275.1 Orycteropus afer afer
GACTTTGTTATGTCAAATGATGTAGATATCCCCTGAGAACATGGTTCTAAGCCCCAAGCCTAGTGACACAGTCCCTGAAAGTGTTTGATTACAGCTAAGAAGTTTGCATAAGTTTGCATCTTATATGCTGTACTATATACTTGGATATATTTGTATCACATACAAATATATATGTAGAAATATTCTCCACAAAACCTATATATATTTGTGGGTTCACTCCCGTATGCCATTCCATGCTTGTTCAGCTTACATATTTACCTATGTATCCACTAGTAAATTGTTTTTTTTTTTTTTGGTTATTACAGTTATTGTTGCCTTTTACTCGTGGATACCTCCCAGTGTCTTCCTTTGTCTTGGTCATGTTGTGCTGTCCTCTCCCTTACTGTGTATTGCCTTTCTCTTCACCCAAGTTAATACATGTCTTCTGCCTAGTTAGTGATTTTCCCTTCCTTCCCCTTCCATCCCTGGTAACTATCAGAGAATGTTTCTTTCTGTTCATAAACCTTTTCTTGTCTCTTATAATTGTGACTTCATACAATATTTGTCCTTTTGTGGTTATTTATTTCATTCAGCAAAATATCCTCCATGTTCATGCATGCTTTGGGATGTTTTGCAGATAATTCTTTAACATTGTGTAGTATTCCATTGTTTGTATGTACCATAGTTTGTTTATGCATTCAGGTGTTGATGGGTACTTAGGTTGTTTCCATCTTATTGCTATTGTAAACAGTGTTGCTATGAACATAACTGTGTATATATCTGTTCATGTCACAGCTCTTATTTCTCTGGGATATATACCTAGTAGTGGGACTGCTGGATCATATGGAATTTCTATTTCTAACTTTTTAAGGAAGCACTATAACATTTTCCATAGTGGTTGTACCATTTTATAATCCCACCAGCAATGTATGAGAGTTCCAGTCTCCCACAATCCACAAGCTTGCTAGAATTTATTGTTTTTGTTTTTATTTTTCCAATCATTGCTATTATTGCCAGGGTATAAGATGATATCTCATTGTTGTGTTGATTTGCATCTCTCAAATGGCTATTGATTGCAAGCACTTCTTTTTGTATGTGTTGGTCACCAGAATATCTTCATTGATGAAGTACTGTTCATGCCTTTTGCTCATTTTTCAATTGGATTATTTGTCTTTTTCTTGTTGAGATGTTGAAGTTCTCTATAAATCTTAGAGATCAGACTCTTGTCAGATATGTCATTGCTAAAAACATTTTCCCCAGCCTGTAGGTTCTCTTTTTACTCTTTTGGAGAAAATTTTAATGAGCATAAGTATAACTTTTAGGAAGTTTCATTTTATTCCAGTTCATCTTTTGTTGTTTGTACATTTCCAGTTATATTTGGTATTATTCTATTTATGCCATATGTTAGGGCCTATAGTGTTGTCCCTATTGTTTCTCCCGTGATCTTTATAGTTTTATGTTTTATATTTAGATCTTTGATCCATTTTGAGTTAATTTTTGTATATGGTGTGAGGTATGAATCCTGTTTCATTGTTCTACTAATGGCCGTTCAGTTTTCCCAGCACTATTTGTTAAAGATACTATCTCCTCTTCATTTAATGGGTTTTGGCATTTTGTCAAAGATCAGCTGTTCATAGGTGGATGGATTTACTTCTGAGTTCTCAATTCTGTTCCATTGGTCTATGTGTCAGTTGTACCAGTACCAGGCAGTTTTGATTTCTGTGGTATTACAGTAGATTCTAGGATAGAGAAGTGTGGGGCCTCCTACTTTATTCTTTTTCTGCAGTAGTACTTTTCTTACCCAGGGACTCTTTCTTTTCCATACACATTTGGTGATTAGTTTTTCCATTTATTTAAAGAATGTTGATGGAATCTGGATCAGGATTGCATTATATGTAGTAACATACTACTCTTTGGGTAGTATTGACAGTTTCACAATTTTAAGTCTTCATATCCATGAGCATGGTATGTTCTTCCATTTCAGTAGTTTTATTTTGGTTTCTTACACTAGTGTTTTGTAGTTTTCTTTGTATAAGTCATTTACATTCTGGTTAGGTTTATTCCTAAGTATTTCATCTTTTTTGTGTGTGTGTGGATATTGCTAATGGTATTGTTTTCCTGATTTCCCCTTCAGAGTTCACTTTGTTAGTGTAGAGGAATCAGACTGATTTTTCTATGTTGGTCTTGTATCCTGCCACTTTACAAAATGTTTTTATTAGTTCCAGTAGTTTCCTTGTTGAGTCTCTGGGATTTTCTATGTGTAGAATGATATTATCTACAAGTAGGGGTAATTTTAATTCTTCCTTACAATTTGGATGCCTTTTATTTCCACTTCTTGCCTTATTGCTCTGGACTTCCAGTACAATATTAAATATGAGTTGTGATAAAGGGTATCTTTGTCTGTTTCTTATTTTCAAGGGAAATGATTTCAGTCTTTCTCCATTGAGAATAGTGTTGACTGTTGGTTTTGTGAAGAAGCTCTGGTGATGCAGTGGTTAAGGTATTTGGCTGCTAACCAAAATGTTGGCAGTTCAAACCCACCAGCTGCT
>NW_006921612.1:4837677-4840922 GCF_000298275.1 Orycteropus afer afer
TTGATTACCAGTCTCATCATGGGGAATACTACATCCAGCTGCCCAGCCACTCAACCAGGCCCAGCCAAGTTGACACACAAATATAACCACCACAACACTCAAGTAAAACTTTGCTGAAGATAATTCAAAACCGGTTGCAGCAATATACTGACAGGGAACTGTTTTCAGAAATGCAAGCTGGATTCAGAAGAGGACATGGAATGAGGGATATCATTGCTGATGTCAGAGGGATATTGGCTGAAAGCAAAGAATATCAGAAAAATGTTGGCTTGAGTTTCATTGACTGTGCAAAAGCATTCGACTGTGTGGGTCATAACAAATTATGGATAACACTGAGAATAGGAATTCCTGAAAACTTCATTGTGCTCATGAGGAACCTGTACATTGACTAGGAGACTGTTGTTCAAACAGAACAAGGGGATACTGCATGGTTTAAACTCAAGAAAGGAGTGTGTCAGAGTTGTATCCTTTCACCATCCTTATTCAACCTGTGTTATTCAATTCTTCTTCATATAGTCCAGATTCTCAGATTATTTGCTTAACAAATTATGTGAGAATCTGGACTATATAAAGAAGAATGCAGCATCAGGATTGGAGGAAGATTCATTAACAACCTGCAACATTCAGATGACAGACACAACCTTGTTTCCTGAAAGTGAATTTGACTTGAAGTACTTAAGGATGAAGATTAAAAACTTTAGTCTGCAGTATGGATTACACCTCAACATAAAGAAAACTAAAATCTTCACAACTGGACCAATAAACAGCATCACAATAGATGGAGAAAAGATTGAAGTTGTCAAGGATTTCATATTACTTGGTTTCACAATCAACACCCATGGAAGCAGCAGTCAAGAAATCAGATGATGTATTGCACTGGGCAAATCTGCTGCTAAAGACCACGTTAAAGTGCAGAAGAGCAAAGATATCTCTTTGAATACTAATGTGCACCTAACCCAAGCTATGATGTTTTCAATCGCCTCATATGAATATGATAGCTAGACAATAATAAGGAAGGTGGAAGAAGTGTTGATGCTTTTGAGTTGTGGTGTTGGTGAAGAATACTGAAAGTACCATGGACTGTCAGAAGAACTAAAAAATCTGTCCTGGAAGAAGTGCAGCCGGAATGCTCCTTGGAAGCAATAATGGTCAGACTTCATCTCACCTACTTTGGTCATGTTGTCAGAAGGCACTATTTCCTGGAGAAAGATATCATGCTTTGTAAAGTGAAGGGTCAGTGAAAAAGGGGAAGGCCCTCAATGAGATGGATTAATACAGTGGCTGCAATGATGGGCTCAGATATAGCAAGGATTATAAGGCTGGTGCAGGACTGGGCAGTGATTCATTCTGTTGTGCACAGGGATGCTATGAGTTGGATCTGACTTGACAGCACCTAATAAAAACAATCTTTATTATTTACTTTCTTCTGTTGACTCTGGAATTTTTTATGTTATTATTATTATTGCTGTCTTTTTATATTTGTTGGAATTGTAGGGTTAAGGTGTTAATTCTGGCTCTTTCTTCCTTTGACGTGCATATTTATTGCTATAAATTGACTTGTGAGCACTATTTTTGCTCTGTCTCAAAGATTTTTGCTTGCTGTGTTTTCATTCTTAAATGTTTCTATGATTTTTTTTATTTCTTCTATTACCCAGTGCTTTTTAAGCAGCATGTTATTCAATCTCCATATATTTTATTTTTTTCCTTATTCTTCCTATTATTGATTTGTAATTTTATTGCATTGTGATCTGAGAAGATACTTTGTGTTGTTTTGATGATCTTGAGTTTATTGATGCTTGCTTTGTGGCCTAACATATGATCTAATCTGGAGAATGATCCTTTTGCACTGCAAATGTGTTCTATGGTGTAGTGCCTAAGGCATTTGACTGTTAACCAAAAGATTGGTGGTTCAAACCCACCAGCCACTCTGCAGAAGGAAGACTGGGCAATCTACTTACATAAAGATTTACCACCCCTGAAACCCAAAGGGGGGTCGTTATGAGTTGAAAACTATTTGATGGCAGTGAGGGTTTTTATTCCCCCTATATACATTTATGCTATCAAGTTGGTTGACTTTGTGTTTTAGATCTTCTGTATCCTTGTTGAGAGTCTTTCTAGTTGTTCTGTCCTTCATCGAAAGTGATATGCTACAGTCTCTAAAATCGATGAATAAATAAATAAAATTCAGTAAATTTATACAATGGGCACATATATACATTTGGCCATAGAAAAGAATGAAGTACTGACAGTTAATACATTCTTCAGCATGAATGAATCTTGAAAACAGAATGCTAAGTGAAAGAATCCAGACACAAAAAAACACATATTGTGTGACTCTCTTTATATGATCATGCAGAATAGGTAAACTATAGAGGCAGGTGATAGATTAGTTGTTGCCTGGGAAGACAGATAATTAATGCATTTGAATTGTGCGATTGGAGAAGAATATTGGATATAATGAGGATGCTAGAAGAATTAACAAATCAGTCTTAGAAGAAATACAACCAGAATGCTCCTGAGAGGTAAGCATTATGAGACTTTGGCTCAACTTACTTTGGACACATCACCAGAAAAGACAAATGCTAGATGTGTGAAAATGAGGGACATCCTCAATGAGATATATTGACAAAATAGCTACAACAATGGAATCAAACATATCAGTGATCATGAAGAAGATGCAGGATGAAGCAATGTTTCGTTCTTTTATACTTAAGGACTTTATGAGTGCAGCCAGAATGCTCTTTGGAAGCGAGAATGGCCAGACTTGATCTGACCTACTTTGGACATGTTTCCAGAAGCAACCAGTCCCTGGAGAAGGATATCATGCTTGGTAAAGTGGAGGGCCAACCAAAAACGGGAAGACACTTAACAAGATGGAGTGACACAGTGGCTGCAACAATGCACTAAAGCATAGCAAGTATTGTGAGGATGGTGCAGGGCCAGGCAGTGTTTCATTCTGTTGTACACAGGGTTGCTAAGACTCAGAGCCAATTCGATGGCACCTAACAACAACAGGATACTAGGGTTTGGAAGGAAACAGTATGGAGTTTCTTATTTGGAGTAATGAAAATGTTCTACAACTGATTGTGAGGATGGTTGCAAAATTCTAAATATACTAAAAACCATTGAATTGTATGATATAAATTAGTGAATTGTACAATATGTGAGTTATATATATATCAATAAAGCTGTTTTAAAGAGAAGTAGCTGCAAACAGTCTACTGGAAAAAAAAAAAAAAAAAAAA
>NW_006921612.1:4841492-4842728 GCF_000298275.1 Orycteropus afer afer
CTCAAGTGCCTTATCCACTACGCCACCAGAGCTCCTTGTTGAAAAAAAGGCCCCTAAAAACTCCCAGAAAAACAAAAAAACAACTCAGCTCAAACATCATTATCTGTGAAACCTTTCCAGATCTTTACTTGGGCCCCTTTTACCCCTGGCTTCTCCCATCTCTATCACAGCTGTTAGCGTATTAGGCTGTAATTCTGCATTACTCATCTATCTCCACCTCTGGACCATGAGCTACTGTTGTTGTCGTGTGCTGTCGAGTCAGCCCTGACTCATAGTGACCCCTCCTTGGGTTTCCGAGGCAGTATCACTACGGAAGTAGATTGCCCCATCTTCCTCCCAAGGAGTGGCTGGTGGTTTTGAACTGCCAGCCTTCTGGTTAGCAGTCAAGTGCCTTAGCCACTATGCTACCAGAGCTCCCTCATGAGCTACTAGAGGGTATGAATTACAACTTACTCATCTTCATAGGGCCAGCACAATTCCTGGCACAAAGTAGGTTGCCAATAAATGTTTAATAAGTGAATGCTCAGAATTATTTTTTATAAGTATTATTATATTTAATAATCTGATGGATATATTAATAACACATTTGATAAACATATTAATAACATATTTATTTGATAGATATATATCATTAATCACCATCAGTCTAACCAGTTAAAGCAGTTGATGTCGATTTAATTCTGACTCACGCTAACCTCACGTGTGTCAGAGTAGGCTGTGCTCTATAGAGTTTTCAGTGACTGATTTTTTTAGAAGCAGTTCACCAGGACTTCTTCTGAGGCATTCCTGGACATTGAACCCCCAATCTTTCATTTAGTAGTAGAACATTTAATTATTTGTCACCCAGGGGGCTCCATTACCATGAATAATATACCATTAATTTATAAACAGCAAATAAACATTACTGAAACTAAGATTCAGAGAACCACATTACACCTAGTAACTTTTTTTGTTGTTGTTATGATTTGGGTGAAAGTTTACAGAACAAATTCATCATCCATACAACAGTTCACACACATTTTGTCTCATGATATTGACTGCAATTCCCCACAGCGTAACAGCTCTTTTCCCACTTCTTCCCTATACTTACCTCTTCCCTGTGTCCTTCTTTCCTATGCATTCCTAACCCACCCACCCCCCATCTCCCTATCCAAACACTGCCCTTTTGTCCTGCCACAATTGATTACTCTAAGGAGTGTATCCACTTGATGCAAATGTTCACCCTATATGCCTGTC
>NW_006921612.1:4845068-4851936 GCF_000298275.1 Orycteropus afer afer
CAGCTCTACTACTTTATAGAAACAGTTTATGACTCTTCTGTCAGAGTGAAGCAGTTCACATATACCAACATATAAAATGGGACTTTTGTATGTTGTGTTTGAGATGTTAGTAGAAAACAGTCAATGAAAACTTTAGGGAGCGTAATGGGTATTTGTGGGTTCTGGTAGGAATTCTGGGCCCTTTGTGTCTATAGCTTAGAGAAGCCCTTGGGGACACTCATTTTTTAGATCAGTCCATCCCACACTGCTTCACTTCCTCATCATCCCTCTCCTCATCCTCTCCTCACTCTCACACTGCTCTGTGTTCTCTCCCTGATCCATCTTCCAACTGCTCTTAAGGTCGTGGGGCTCTCTGGGCCCTCTTACAAGGTAAACTAACTCCTTTACATCTTCACCCTTCCCATCTCTGAGGGGAAACTGCTGATTCCTGTACTCTCCACTGTTGCTGTTGGAGCATGGTATCTCCATGGGGTTATAGAAGCCCCTGCTCCCTTGTGCTCCTGCACCCAGCCAACCACCCTCTGCAGAGACTTGCGTATGAGACAGTAGGTCCTAGGAAAATGATAAGGTACATCAGGAAAAAAGACATTTCTGTTTGACAAACGATAGTGAAACCAATAAACAGTATTTCTTAAATGAATGAATGATGAATAAATAAAATATTACCATCTGCTCACTCTCCCTTACTCAGTAAAGACTTAGGCATCTGGCATTGATATAATATTTTTCTCCAGCCCAAGATCTTCTGTTATCTGGGTTGATATCATTTTCCACAAGGACAACATCCCACCTCCTAGCCTCTAAACTCTTTGGTCTCCTCCACTCCTAAGACCTTCCCTTTATTTTCCTTTCAGCTACTCACTCCTGTGGCCACACCCTGCTCCTTGTCATCACCTGAAACTGCCTCGCCTATGAACTCTTAAATACCAATATCCTACTCTCTTACCACAACTTGCTGTCCTGCCCACTCTCCCATACCTAACTCCCACTACACCTATCCTGCAACTCATACACATGCCTCTGCTTTCTCCTGCTCTGTCCCCTCCATTTGCTTTCATTTCTTTTCAGGTCAGGCCTGAACCCAAAGCTGACAGTCTGAATGTCCCTCTCATCAGCACCTTTGATTCCCTTGTGCCCTTCTCTGTCCACCAGTTACTCATACCTCTGCATTTTCTTTCAGCAAACCTAGATCAATCTTATAATGTGTCTTCTCCACATACGTTTGGGCAGCTAAGTAGTAATGGAAAAGACCACACAACAGTGCCTTTGATACATAATCTTCTACCTCAGCAGGCCCTGGCCTGGCAGAAGTTTCCCCAGTTTTCTCTCTCCTTCAGTCACTCAGCCATTCACATATTAAACAAATACAGATTGAACACCTGTCCTGTACCAGGAACATTCAAGGCTCTGGGGATTCAGTCATCAGTAGGACAGGCTAGGTCTCTGCCCTCACAGAAGGTACATGCTGGTGAAGGAGACAATAAACAAGTAAAGAAATCATTGTTTTTGTGGTTGTTAGGGAGCCCCTAGTGGTGCAGTGGTTAAGCGTTCAGCTGCTAACCAGAAGGTAAGTTTGAACCCAGCAGCTGCTCTGTGAAAGAAATAATAATACATATTTTAAATTGAATTGTTAGTTTTTTCATTATTGAGTTGGAGGAGTTCTTTATATATCCTGGGTACTAGTCTTTTGTCTAAATATGCTTTGTGAAATCTTCTCCTAGTCTATATCTATTTATTTTCTCACTTATACCTTCTGATGATAAATTTTTCATTTTGATGAAACCTCATTTCTCAAATTTTTAAAATTGTGACTGGAGAAGAAGTTTATAAAGCAAATTGATTTTCCATTCAACAATTCATACACATTTTGTTTTGTGACAGTCAGTCCCTATGATGTAACAGCATTCTTCCCACTTCCTGTGTTTATCATTTTCCTTTGTTCTTCTTTTCTATCCCTTCCTGCCTTCTGAGCAAATGCAGCCCCTTTGATCTTGTTTGATTGATTGTCCTATTAAGTACATACATTCACCTTATAAGCCTGTCTATTGTTTGGCTGAAAATTGAGCCATGGACGTGAGTTCACTTCCAGGTTTGAAGGGTGCCAAAGGCCATAGTCTCGAGGGTTCCACCAGCCTGCATCAGACCAGTAAGCCTGGTCTTTATTTTTATTATTTTGAGTTTTGTTCCACATTTTCTTCCCACTCTATCCAGGACTTCCTATTTTGATCCCTTCTAGAGCATTCAGCAGTGATAGCCAGACACCATCTAGTTCTTCTGGTCTCATGGAAGCTGGAGTTCACGTGGTCATTCAGTCCTTTGAACCAATTTTTTCCTGGCATCTTTGATTTTCTTTCACTCTTTTTTGCTCCAGATTGGTAGAGACCAATAGTTGCACCTTGATTGCTTTTTTTTTTTTTAATGATTCTTAACTTTCAATGACCTGTCTACAAAACCTTTGCCTATCTCTCAAATCACAAAGACTATTTGGCTATGCTTTCTTCTAAAAGCTTTATAATCTTATCTTTGATGTCCGGTCTATGATCCATATTGTTTTATTGGTGTGAAGTAGGACTCAAGGTCAATTTTTTTTTTTTTTTCTCACATGGATATCCAGTTATCCCAGAACCATTTCTTGAAAAGAATTTCCTTTCTTCATTGATTGTTTTGGTGCCTTTGATGAAAACAGGGTGACTGCATATATAGGGATCTATTTCTGGGCTCTCTACTCTCATTCATGTTCTGTTTGTTGTTTCCTATGCCAGAAGCATACTATTTTGATTCCTGTAGCTTTGTAGTACATTTTGAAATCAGGTAGTGTAACTCATCTAACTGTGTTCTTTTTCCAAGTGTTTTGGCTATTGTTATGAATTGAATTGTGTTCTCCCAAAAATATGTTTAAGTCCTAACCATTGTACCTATGAATGTGACTCTGTTTGGAAACAGGATCTTTGAAGATGTTATCAGTTAGGTTAACACAAGGTCATACTGGAGTAGTGCAAGTCTTAATTCCATATGACTGGTGTCCTTATAAAAGAGGAGAAGAGACACAAAGACAGGGAACAAAGGAAGGACTCTATGTGACAGACACTGCAGCTGCAAGCCAAGGAATGCATGGAGAAGCTTGGAGAAAGGCATGTGAACAGTTTCTTTCAGAGACCTCAGAAGGAATCAACAATTAAAATTCTGATTTGGACTGCTAGCCTGCAGAAATCTGAGGTAATAAGTTTCTGTTCTTATATGCTAGCCAATTAGTGGTATTTTGTTACAGCAATCTTAGGAAACAAATACAGTTATGTTTGCATTTCTACACACATTTCAGATGGCCAATATCAGTCCATTTCAGCTCACTAGTGCTTAGGATATCAATCTTCGAGTGTTCCATTTCATTTCTGATAACTTCAAATTTTCCTTGATTGAAACTTCATACATTCTCATGTTCCAGTTATTAATGGATGTTTGCAAATATTTCTTTTCATTGTGAGTCCTGCTACATCAGTGAATGTAGCTCCCAAAAGCTTTACTTTATCCACATCATTAAGGTGGACTCTATTTTGAGAAGGCAGCTCTTCCCCAGTTGTATTTTGAGTGCTGTCCAACCTAAAGGGCTCACCTTCTGGCACTATATCAGACAATATTCCACTGCTATTCATAATGTTTTCACTGACCATGCCATGATATTTTTAGTCACCTCATATGCTTGTGAAAGCTCAAATAAAACTGAAGAAGAATTGATGCCTTTGAATTATGGTATTGGTGACGAATAGTGAGTATACCATGAACTGCCAGAAAAATTAATAAATATGTCTTGGAAGAAGTACAGCCAAAATACTCCTTAGAAATGAGGATGGTGAGACTTTGACTCACTTAATTTGGACATGTGATCAGGAAGGGACATCGCTGGAGGACATCATGCTTGGTAAAGAAGAGGTCAGCAAAAAAGAGGAAAGTTGTCAATGAGATGGATTGACACAGTAGCTGCAACAAAGGGCTCAAACATAGTGCGGTGTAGTAAATTACTTAGTGTGGCTTTTCTACCCATAAGTCTTTGTAAACTCCAAGGTGGGATTTTCTATGAGCAACTGAGGAGCTCCTGATTGCTGAAGTTGTCCACCTGGAGTATTTCTGTTGGGAGTGGCACAAAACAATGTTCTGGGAGGTGCCCACTCTCTCTCAGGTGCTTAGAGTTCTGATGATATGATTGGCTAGTTTGACCACCCTTCCGGGCTCAAAAGGAGGCCTCCTGGAGACAGAACTCTCTCTCTGACTACTGGTTGAGGAAGACCCGCCCCTGAAAGAGACACGTGCTGCTGGGAAAGAGACGCAAGAGACACGCGTTGCTGAGTGAGACACAGAGGGACCAGCACTGCTAGGAAAGAGACTGTGAAAGACTGTTGGCTGAGGGACTGTTGGCTGGGAGAGAGACAGCGCATTTTTCCTGAACTTGAATTATAGCCTGGTGCTTCCCTAATAAACCCCATAATCTGTGAGTTCTGTGTGGCCACTGCAGTGAATTATCAAACCCAGGAGAGAGGTGGTGGGTGCTTTAGGAGGAACGGTTGGTGAAAGGGCTGGAGGGAGGCAGCATGTCTGGCCTTGCAGTAATAGGCCTTGGGTTACTGCTGGTAATCCTGTCTTCCTCTTGTGGGATTAGAGGAGGTCAGAACATGGGGCCTCCTTGCCGTTTTTGCACATAGCAATGATTGTGAGGATGACTCTGGCCTGGTCAGTGTTTTGTTCTGTTGTACACAGGGTCTCTGTGAATCAGAAGTGACTCGGCAGCACTTAAGAAAAACACATATTTTAGAATCACTTTATGAATATCTGGGAACTCTGGTGGCATAGTGCCTAAGGCATTTGACTGCTAACCAGAAGTCTGGCGGTTCAAACCCACCAGCCACTCCTCAGAAGGAAGGTTGGGCAATCTACTTCCGTAGTGATACTGCCTCAGAAACCCAAGGAGGAATCACTATGAGTTGGGTCCACCTCAACAGCACATAACAACAACATTCTGACCTCTAAAAAACCAATTGCTGTCGAGTTGACTCTGACTCATGGTGACCATATGTGTGTCAGAGTAGAACTATGCTGCATGGGGTTTCCAATGGCTGATTTCTTTGGCAGTGGATCACCAGGCCCTTCTTGCAAGGTACCTCTGGGGAGACTTGAACCTCCAAGTTTTCATTTAGCAGCCAATCACACTAATCATTTGTACCACCCAGTGACTCTCTTTACCCCTACTGAAAAACCAAAACACCAGTTACTGTAGGGTTGACTCTGACTCATGGTGACCCCATGTGTGTCAGTGAAAACCTGCACTCATGGGGCTTTCTTTTTCTTTTTTTTTTTTTTTTGTACCACAACCCTCTCTATGTCATTGTCACCTGATATTCTATAATAATGTACTTTTGGTTAGGAGTTCTTACTACGTGTATGTGTGTCGTGTGTGTGTGTACATGTATATACCACATGAATATACTCTTTCTCTGATGACATTTTTAAAATTATAGGGATGTTCCTCTTCAGAAGAGGCCTACAATACAGTCTTCTGTTTTAGTTAAAAATCCTATCTGAATCCTGTTGTACTTCAGCCTCCATCTGGATTTCTCTCTTGTTGTAGTACCATTATTTGTAAGAAAATCTCTTCTGGTAAACATCTGAGAGTATGTTAAGTGAAAGATTCCATCACACAGCCAAACACCCTGAGAGAATGAATCACTGGGCCCACAGGCTCAGGAGCATGATTGCAGGGGACAGCAAGCTCAACTGGCATAACACACTACACAAAAACTTTGTTTTACATCCTGCTTTGGTGAGTAGCTTCTGGGGTCTTAAAAGCTTATAAGCTGCCATCTAAAATGCAAAAATTGGTCTCTCCTTGTCTGGAGCAAAGAAGAATGAAGAAAACCAAAGACACATGGATACAATTAGTCCAAGGGATTAGTGGACTATGTGAACCTCCACCTACATGACCCTGAGACCAAAAGAACTGGATGGTACCCGGCTACCAATGTCAACCACTCTGAAAGGGATCTAAATAGGAAATCCTGGATGGATAGAGTAGGAGAAAAATGTAGAACAAAACTCAAAATCATAAAGAAGACCAGGCTTACTGGTTTGATAGAGACTGGTGAAACCCCTGAAACTATGGTCCCTAGTCATCCTTTGGGCTTGGATTTAAACTCACTCAGATGAGATGTAAACATTTATAGCAGGTAGATGCACGCCTTAGAATAATCAAACATGGATTATCAGAAGAGCAGCATTTGCACAGGGAGGTAACTCAGAGAGCTGGAATGCATAGAAAAGGATGCAGGGAAAAGGTAACCAGAGGGAGGAAGTGAAAAGAGAGCTGTTAATTACATTGTGAGGATTGCAATCAATGTCATGAAACAAAATGTGTATGAACTGTTGTCTGGAAAATGAATTTGCTCAGTAAACTTTCACCCAAATCACAATAAATAAATAATAATAAAGGTTAAAATAATTATAATAATAAAAAGATTCCATCACAGCACTGAGATAAAAAAGCATTTCCCAGCCCCTGTCCATTGTGAGCTCCTTTTATAAGGGCTGCAATATCTGCTACATGTAGAAAGGCAGAAATTTTTCTTCCTGGTTTGTGGTACAGACATAGAAAATCAAACCTCTCATCTGCCACAGGTACTCTGCTTTAATTAGGATCACTAGTGAAAAATGGGAAGCTTTCTGCTGAAGCCTGACTACAAAAACAGCATGGAGGCCACATGTTCTGACTTCCTCTAACCCTACAAGGGGAAGGCAGGATTACCAGCAGTAACCCAAGGCCTATTACTGCAAGGCCAGACATGCTGCCTCCCTCCAGCCCTTTCACCAACCGTTCCTCCCAAAG
>NW_006921612.1:4874980-4894583 GCF_000298275.1 Orycteropus afer afer
TGGGCGGGCCTGAGTTGCCTCTCCTCACCTAATCCCTTTGGCTGACTGCTCTTTTCTCTGGCTTCCTGGCTTTTAATCCCCTTTCTCCTGCTCTTCCCGCTTGCTACTTCGGGTGTCCCTGAGTTGTCTCTCTTCACCTGTAACCCTGGGGCTGTAGTGATACCGCCTCAGAAACCCAAGGAGGGGTCGCTATGAGTCAGGTCTGACTCGAGGACGGCACATAACAACAACAACAACATGTTTATTGCAGCACTAGTCACGATAGCAAAAAGATGGAAACAACCTAAATGCCCATCGACAGAGGAATGAATCAACAAACTATGGTATATAGACACACAACAGAATGCTACACAGTGTTTTTTTTTTTTAATTTTATTTATTGTGATTTGGGTGAAGATTTACAGAGCGAATTCACTTTCCATACAGCAGTTCACATATACTTTGTTTCATGTCATTGACCACAGTTTACAATGCAACAGCTCTCCTCCCACTTCCTCCCCATAGTTACCTCTTCCCAGTGTCCATCCCTTCATACTCTCCTGCACCCTGAGCTGTCTCCCTGTGCATAAGCAGCCCTTCCTTCTCCCATGATTGTTCTCTCCAGGGTGTGAATGCTACACATTGTTAAAGAATGATAATGAATCTGTGACATCTCATACCATGGATGAGCTGAGAGGCCGTCGTGCTGAGTGAAATCAGTCAATCACAAAAGAACAAATACCGGATGAGACCACTATTGTAAAAAGTCACAAAAAGGGTTTCACACACAAAAAAGAAATATTCTTGATGGTTACCAGGGGTGTGTAGGAAAGAAGGTGGACACAAATTAAGTTGGGCAAAGGGGAAGGTTAAAAAAAGAATGTTCAAGATCAGATCAAAAAGTTTGAGAAACACTGCTCTAAAGGATAGAAAGTGTGCAAGTCATGGATTTTTGCTCTCAAGGAGTTTATAATCTTATAATGAATATGACAGTACAAGTTTTTAACATTTAGCTCTGTATGTGAAACTGTATATTTTAAATATAATAAGTGATCTCCAATTATGCATTGTCAAAAAAAAAAAAAAAAAGAAAAGTCCCCTGGATACAACACCCTGAATTTGGACTTCTAACCTCCTAAACTGTGGGAAAATGAATTACTGTTCATTAAAGCCACCCACTTGTTACTTCTGTTACAGCAGCACTAAGAAATTTAGGTAAAGTCCTAAAGGCATTTCAGTTCAATTGGGAGCTCTGGTAGTACAGTGCCTAAGGCATTTGACTGCTAACCAGAAGGCTGGAGGCTCAAACCCACCAGCCACTCCTTGGAAGGAAGGTTGGGCAATCTACTTCCATAGTGATACCGCCTAGGAAACCCAAGGAGGGGTCGCTATGAGTCGTGGCCAACTTGAGGGCACATAACAACAACAACAACATTTACTCACTGTAGAGATTGAATGGGAGCTCTGGTGGTGTAGTGTCTAAGGCATTTGCTAACCAGAAGGGTGGTGGTTCAAACCCACCAGCCACTCCTCAGAAGGAAGATGGAGGAATCTACTCCGTAGAGATTCCACCCCGGAAACCCAAGGAGGGGTCGCTATGAGTCAGGACCAACTCAACAGCAGTAAATTTGGAGGGACTGAATAAATGTGTGTTCAACTGAATTTAATTTCTCAAATGTGTGTTCAACTGAATTTAATTTCTCACATCCTTGCTACATGCCAGGGATCTTTTGCAAGCAATTATTCTCTTTTTCTCTTGGTGGAAAAAATAACTCATGTTAGATGAAGGAGGAAGAGTAGGAAGAGGAGGAGGAGGAGGAAGAGATGGAGAAGGAGGAAAAAGAAAAAGAAGTAGAAGAAGAATTACAAGGAAAAGAAGAGAACAATGACTACAAAAGTTGTGCTAGGCAGCATTCTAACATGACCACGCTATGGGTTGAATTGTGTTCCCAAAAAACATATGATGAAGTCTTAACCCCTGATGCCTATGAACATGACCTCGTTTGGAAATAGGCTCTTTGAAGATATTATCAGTTAACATGAGGTCACACCAGAATAAGGTGGGCTCAAATCCCATCCAAGTGGTGCCTTGTGAAAGAGGAGAAGAGACACAGAGAGTTAGAAGAAGGAAAGCTGTGTGATTATGGAGGCAGATACAAGCCAAGGAACACCAAGGGTTGCTGGAAGCCACCAGCTAGGAGAAAATCATGGAACAGTTTTTTTCTTAGAGCCTTCAATAGCAATCAGTACAGCTGATATCCTGATTTAGACCTCCAGCCTCTAGAACTGTAAGACAATGAATGTATGTTCTTTAAAGCCACCTACTTTGTGGTATATTGTTATCACAAACTAAGGACCCACCAGCCACTCCTCGGAAGGAAGGTTGGGCAATCCTACTTCCGTAGTGATACTTCCTCGGAAACCCAAGGAGGGGTCGCTATGAGTCGGGTTTGACTCGACAACAACAACAACAAGGAAACAAAGACAACCCCCAGTGACCACCTGCCCTTGTATATTCCCTCCCCTGCGAACATAATAAGGTGTTATGTTACACTATATGATGTCTCAGTTATCTAGCACTACTCTATGAATCGGGTCTGACTCGACAGCACATAACAACAACAACAACAACTCTAAGAGAAATCCTACAAGTGGGTGGCTTTAACAAACAGAAATTTATTTTCTCACAGTTTAGGTGGCTAGAGGTCTGAATTCAGGATGCCAGTTCTAGGGGAAGGTTTTTTCTCTCTGTCAGCTCTGGAGGAAAGTCCTTGTCTCTTTTAGCTTCTGCTCCTGGGTGAGCTTCATGTAGCTCTGACCCTCTCCCGCCCCCCCTTCTCTTTTATATTGCAAAAGAGAGACTCCAGACACACCCTACACTAATCCTTTCTCAATAACATAAAAGACAACCTGTTCCCAAATGGGATTATAACCACAGGCATAGAGGTTAGGATTTATAACAGGTATTTTTGGGGGACACAAATCCATAACATTTCACCCTTTGAACCCCCAAAATTCATGTTCTTTTTTTTTTTAGGATTTGGGTGAAGATTTACAAAATTCATGTTCTTGCCACACGCAAAACATATTTACCCTATCACATTATGCCACAAGTCTAAAATCAACTCCAAGTCCAAAATCTCATCTTCTGAATTATCTAAATCAAATATATGAGTAAGAATTTAGGTATATTCCATCCTGGAGCAACATTCCTCATCATGTGTGAATCTAAGAAATCTAGACTACACGTTATCCATTTCCAAAGTACAATAGTGGAACAGACACAAAGTAGACATTTGCATTACCAATGGGAGAAATTTGAGGGTAAAAGGGATAACAGGCACCAAGCAAGTCTAAAACCCAGCAGATCAAATGACATTAGCTTTCAAGGTTTGAAAATAATCTGTTGTTCTCTGAGACCATCTGGACAATGGCTGGCTGTACCCTCCAGATTCTGGGTGTTGGTCATGCTCTCTAGATTTTCGGTGGAGGCTCTCAGGCCATGGGCTTCAGCTTTGCCTTCCAGGCTCACAGGGATGACAACTGTTCCCTCAACTTTGGGCAGCCTCATTCTCCTGGTTCATCTGAGTTGTGACCCCATCCCTTCAACCATGGCAGGTCCCATTCTTCCGCCTCTTAGTCATGGCAGACCTACCCCCTCAGCTCTGGGACCCATCTCCCTAGCACTTGTGAATGGTAACCCCATGCTCCAGAACTGAGCTAGCAAAGATCCAACTTTTGAAACCCAGGAGACTGTGGCAACACCCTTTGAAACTGAGAAGGCCCTGCCTCCTATCTTCCTTCCAACAGTTCTGCTGATCCCCTCACTTCTCCAGGGATGGTCCTTTTCTTTTCTTGGGGTACAACTGATGTAGCTCCTTTGACCTGTTTCCTGCCTGTAGGATTCCAAGAGGCAGACAGCATTCTTTCCTTTTGTTCTTTCTCTGTCCCCTTTAGTCTAAACTGAGGGGTTTTCTGCTGCGGTAGTTGGTTAGATCCATCAGTCACAGGCTCAGTCTCTTTAATAAAAGATGGTGTAACCACATCCTTGGTGAACATTCTAAGCCATGTGTCCTTAGTTTGTACAACCGAATTTTTCCAAATCTTTAAGTTTTGTTATCATTTTTAAGTCAATCTTTTTCCTCTTACATTTTACTATAGGCAGCAAAGAGAAACCTTAATTCTCTTTTAAGATTTTGCTTAGAATAAATCTCCTCAGCCAGATACCTAAGTTCATAACTTACATGTTCTCCCTTCCACCAAGCATTTGAACATGATTCAGACAAGTTCTTTGTAACTGCATGATTTTGCTCTTCCTCTATTGTCCAATCACATATTCATCATTTTCTCTTAAAGCAGAAGCACATTTAATGTCCATAGGTCTAGCACCATTCTGTTCCTGGTGCCATATGTATTCTCTAAGACAATAGAAACTTTCTCTATAACTCTTCTCACTTCTTTCTGAGACCTCACTAGAATTGCATTGACATTTATAATTCTACCAACAATATCTTCAAGGCAATCTAGGCCTTTAACTTTGTTGTTGTTGTTAGATGCCATTGAGTTGGTTCTGACTCATAGCGGCTTCACAAGCAACAGGAAAAAAAAAAAAAAAACTTCCCAGTAGTGCCCCATCGGCACAATGATTGTTTGTTTGGGTCCATTGTTGTAGCCACTGTGTCAATCCACATCACTGAAGGCCTTCCTCTTGTTTGCTGACCCTCTACCAAACATGTGTCCCTTTCCAGGGACTGTTCTTGCCTGATAATATGTACAAAGCACATGAGATGGAAGTTTCACTACCTTTTCTTCTAAGGAGCATTCTGGCTGTATTTCTTTCAAGACAGATTTGTTCATTCTGATAGTCCATGGTATATTTATATTCTTCTCTAATGTCATAATTCAAAGGCATCAATTCTTGTTCAGTTCTTCATTCACTGTCCAGCTTCCATATGCGTATCTGGTGAATAAAAATACCATGGGTGAAGTTGGGCACACTTTAGTCCTCAAAGTAACATCCTTGCTTTTTATCACTTTGAAGAGGTCTTTTGTGGCATATTTGCCCAATGCAATGTGTTGTTTGATGTCTTGACTTTGCTTCCATGGGGGTTAACTAGGGTTCCAAGTAAAAGGAAAACCCTGAAAACTTCGATATTTTCACCATTTATCATGATGTTGCTTATTGGTCCAGTTGTGAGGATTTTTGTTTTCTTTATGTTGAGGTGTAATACGTACTGAAGACTGTAGTCTTTGATCTTCATCCGTAAGTGCTTTGAGTCCTGTTCACTTTTAGCAAGCAATATTGTGTCATCTGCATATCGCAGGTTGTTAATGAAATTTCCTCCAAATCCTGATCTGCATTCTTCGTCACACAGTCCAGCTTCTCAGATTATTTGGTCAACATACAGATTAAATAAATATTGTGAAAGATACAATGCTGACACACATTTTCTTAATTTTAAACCACATAGTATCCCCGTCAAAAGAACTAACAAATTTGTCCTGGAAGAAGCACAGCTTAATGCTCCTTGGAAGAGGGAATAACCAGACTTCGTCTCACCTACTTTGGTCATAGGAACTCCGCTGGCGTAGTGCCTAAGGCATTTGACTGCTAACCAGAAGGCTGGCAGTTCAAATCCACCAGCCACTCTTCAGAAGGAAGGTTGGGCAATCTATTTTCGTAGTGATACTACCTCGGAACCCCAAGGAGGGGTCGCTATGAGTTGGATCCAACTCGACAACAGTGAGTTGAGTTTTTTACTTTGGTCATATTGTCAGAAGGGACCATTTTCTGGAGAAGGATATCATGCTTGGTAAAGTGGAGAGTCAACAAAAAAGAGGAAGGCTCTCAACGAGTTGGATTGACACAGTGGCTCCAGTGATAGGTTCACGTATAGCAAGTATCATGAGGCTGGCACAGGACAGGGCAGTGTTTTGTTCTGTTGTGCGTAGGGTCACTATGAGTTGGAGCTGACTCTATGGCACCAAACAACAACAACAGTATCCCCTTGTTCTGTTCAAAGGACTGTCTCTTTGTCTATATACAGATTCCACATGAGCACAGCTGAGTGTTCTGGAATTCTTATTCTTCAGACTGTTATCCATAACATTATGGATTCATACAGTGTTATGATTTATACAATCAAATGCCTTTGCATAGTCAGTAAACCACAGGTAAGCATCTTTCTGATATTCTCTGCTTTCAGCCAAGATCCATCTGATATCATTTGTTCCACATCCTCTTCAGAAACTGGTTTGAGTTTCTAACAGTTCCCAGTTGATGAACTGCTACAAGCATTTTTTAATTATCTTCAGCAACATTTTACTTGTGTGTAATATTAATGATAGGGTTTGATAATTTTTGCATTCTGTTGGATCATTTTTCTTTGGAATGGGCACAAATATGGATCTCTTCCAGTCAACTGGCCAGGTAGCTCTCTTCCAAATTTCTTGGCATAAATGAATGAGCGCCTCCAGTGCTGCATCTGTTTGTTGAAACATCTCAATGGGCATTCCGTCAGTTCTTGGAGGCCTGTTTTTCTCCAATTCCTTCAGTGCAGCTTGAACTTCTTCTTTTAATACCATTGGTTCTGGATCACATGCTACATCCTGAAATGACTGAACATCAACTACTTCTTTTTGGTACAGTGACTATGTATTCCTCCCATTTTCTTTTGATGCTGCCTGTGGTGTTTAATGTTTTGCCCATAGAATCTTCAATATTGCAACTCGTGGCTTGAATTTTTATTCAATTATTTTAGCTCAAGAAATGCTGAGCCCTTTTGGGTTTCTAACCCTAGGTCTTTGCACATTTCATTGTAACACTTTATTTTGTCTTCTTGAGCTACCCTTTGAAATCTTGTGTTCAGCTCTTATTCCATCATTTCTTCTATTTGCTTTAGCTACTGTACATTCAAGATCAAGTTTCAGAGTTTCTCCTTACATCCATTTCGGTCTTTTTTTTCTTTCTTTGTTTCCTGTCTTTCTAATGAACTTTTGCTTTCTTCATGTATGATGTCTTTGACAACTCATCTTGTCTTTGGTTATTGAAATGTATCAAATCTATTTTTCAGATAGTCTCTAAATTCAGGTAGATTATACTCAAGGTTGTACTTTGGTTCTCTTGGACTTGTTTTAATTTTCTGCAGCTTCAATTTGAATTTGCATATGAGCAAATGATAGTCTGCAGTCTGCCCCTGGCCTTGTTCTGCTTGATGATATTGAGTTTGTCTGTCGTCTCTTTCCACAGATGGAATTCATTCCTATATATTCTATCTGGTTAGATCCACATATATAGTTGCTGTTTATGTTGTTGAAGAAAGGTATTTTTCTCTCCCTATTTCTCTCTCTCTCTTTTTTTTAATGTGTTTTAAAAAATGTGATTTGGGTGAAAGTTTACAGAGCAAATTCATTTTTTAAACAACAGTTGATACACATTTTGTTTCATGACATTGATTGCAATCCCCATAATGTAATAGCTCTCTTCCCACTTCCTTCCTGTATTTTCCTTTTCTCTGTGTCCTTCTTTCCTATGCATTCCTGCCCTCTGAGCTGTCTCCCTGTGCAAATATTGTTCTTCTGTTCTTTCATAATTGATCATTCTAAGGAATGTATCTACCAGGTGTATATATTCACCCTATATGCCTGTCTATTGTTTGGCTGGAAGCCACAGGAGTGAGATCAATTCCTGGCCTGAAGGGTGACTTGGGACCATAGTCTCAAGGATTTCACCAGTCTCTATCAGACCAGTAAACCTGGTCGTTTTTATGATTTGAGTTTTGTTCCACAGTTTTCTCCTACTCTATCCATCTATCTTGCACTGATCCCTTTCCAAGTAGTTGATAGTAGCAGCTAGGCATCATCTAGTTCTTCTGGTCTCAGGGTCATATAGATTGTGGTTTGCATGGTCCACTTGTCCCTTGAACTATTTGTTTGCATGCATCTTTGTTTTTCTTAATTTTTCTTTGCTCTGGACAAGGAGAGACAAATTGTTGCATCTACATGGTAGCTTGCAAGCTTTTAAGACCTCAGTCTCTACTCAATGAAAGTAGGGTATAGAATAATGTTTTTATGTAGTATGTTATGCCAATTGAGCTTGATGTCCCCTGAGACCGTGGCCTGAGCCCACAAGTCCAACAACTCACTCCCTCAGGGTAGTTGGCTGTGGCTAAAAATTATCATAACTTTGCCCCCTGTTAGTTCTGTTTATATGGCTATTCTTACAGCACATACAAATACGTAGGTAGCATTATCATCTGCCAATCTGATATATGGTCATGGGTATATTCCCTTTTGCCTAGACATACCTGATAATTCAACCTGTCTACCTATGTATCTACTCATAGATTAATGTCTGTTATTACTGATAATGCAGTACTGTATATGCAAAAGTGTTTATCCTTGTTGTCTGTACCTCTTATGCATCTTTCTGTGTCTTCCTTTTCCTTAGTGCTATTGTGTTGGTCACTTACTTTTGGTATATTACCTTTCATTTCACCCAAATCAATACTTGTCTTGAAGGAAGGTATTTCTGATGAGTAAGGTCATTGATCTTGCAAAATTCTATCATGCGATCTCTGGTGTCACTTCTATCACCAAAGCCTCATATTCCAACTAGTGATCCTTCTTTGTTTCCAACTTTCACATTCCCATCACCAGTAATTATCAATGCATCTTAATTGCATGTTTGATCTATTTCACACTGTGTAATTGGTAAAAATCTTCAATGTCTTCATCTTTGGCATGAGTGATTGATGCATATATTTGAGTAGAAGTCATATTAACTGGTCTTACTTGTAAGCATATTGAAATTATCCTATCACTAACAATATTGTAGGAGCTCTGGTAGTGTAGTGCCTAAGGCACTTGACTGCTAACTAAAAGGTTGACAGTTCAAACCCACCAGCCACTCCTCTGAAGGAAGTTTGGACAATCTACTTCTGTAGTGATACCACCTTGGAAACCCAAGGAGGGGTCACTATGAGTCGGGTCCGACTTGATGGCACATAACAACAACAAGAACAAGAACAACAGTATTGTATTTCTGCATAGATCTTGAAATTTTCTTTTTGACAATGAATGTGACATCATTACTCTTCATTTTGTCATTCCTGGCAAAATAGGTCACATGATTGTCTGATTTAAAATGGCCAATACTAGTCTATTTCAGATCTCTAATGCCTAGGATATTGATCTTTATACATTTTATTTCATTTTTGATGACTTCCCATTTTCCTAGATTCATACTTTGTTCATTCCATGTTCTGATTGCTAATGGATGTTTGAGCTGTTTCTTCTCATTTTGAGTCATGCTACATCAGCAAATGAAGGTTCTGAAAGTTTTATCCCATTTATGTCATTAAGGTCAACTCTGCTTTCAGGAGGCAGCTCTTCTTCACTCATATTTTGAGCACCTTCCAACTTGAGGAGCTCATCTTCTGGCACCATATCAGCCAATGTTCTGCTGCTAATCATAAAATTTCCACTGGCCAATTTTTTTAGAAGCAGATTGCCAAGTCCTTCTTTCTAGGCTGTCTTAGTCTGAAAGCTCCACCGAAACCTGCCGACCATAAGTAGCCCTGCTGGTATTTGAAATATTGGTGGCATAGCTTCAAGTATCACAACATGAAGAGAGCACAGTACAGTAAACTGACAGGTAAGATAACTAGAGTAGAATTATAGAATTTAGTGCTGGGAGTAGGGTGCTGCTCTAAGAAATACTTAAACATGGAAGTTTTTTTTTTTTTTTAAAGAATTCATATTTATTGAACAACTGATGTGATACAATCTAGAATTTCTAAATTCCAAATAAATTTCACTTTTGAATATTTGATCTGTTACTTTTTATCAGCAAGAGGTTTGATAAGAACCTGATGTTGATCTGACAGTGAGATGACATCCTTACCCCACTGGCACTTTAGTCTGACTAATAACAAGTCCTTTGCTTCTTCTGTCCTGCCCTCCTTTCTGTACAGTCTGGGCAAACCTACTGATGATGACAAGGCAAGTATCAATTCCGTGGCTTCTCCACACATTTATCCCAACATGTTGCTATTGTTATGTGCTGTCGAGTCATCTCTGACTCATAACGACCCTTCCTTGGGTTTCCAAGGCAGTATCACTACGGAAGTAGATTGCCCAATCTTCCTTCCGAGGAGTGGGTGATGGGTTTGAACCACCAACTTTCTGGTTAGCTAGTGCCTTAGGCACCATGCCACCAGAGCTCCATGAAATGACGCACCTGTGCAGTGAACTGCACCTTCTGCTGTTTGGTCACTACAATTCTGCTTCGTCTGCCTCACCTAGCTCCAGCATTGCCCACAGATTTTGAAATCCTCTGACAAGTCATGGAAGTGGTTTTGAAATTGGCTGATTGGCATCTTAACACTCTTAAAGCCCCTATTCATTACCCATTAGTCCCAGTACCACATCCTGTCTTAGTTTTCTAGTGCTGTTATGACAGAAATGCCACAAGTGGGTGGCTTTAACAAACAGCAATTTATTTTCTCACAGTTTAAGTGGCTAGAAATCTAAATTCAGTGTGCTGGCTGTAGGGGAAGGCTTTCTGTCTCTGTTGACTCTGGAAGACTGTCTTTATTTCTTTTAGCTTCTGCTAGCTTCTGCTCCTGGGCAATTTTCACATGGCCTGGAATCTCTCTTCCCTTATCTCTGCTTCCCTAGCGTGCTTGTTTAATCTCTTTTATATCTCTGAGAATTTGACTCAAGACACACCATACACTAATCCTTTCTTATTAACATAGTAAAGACAAGCCATTCCCAAATGGGATTATAAGCACAAGCATGTTGTTGTTGTTGTTATGTGCCTTTGAGTTGGCCTGACAGCTCCTTGGGTTTCCGAGGCAATATCACTATGGAAGTAGATTGCCCAACCTTCCTTCTGAGGAGTGGCTGGTGGGTTTGAACCACCAGCCTTCTAGTTAACAGTCAAGTGCCTTAGGCACTATGCTACCAGAGCTCCCTAGCACAGGCATAGAGGTTAGAATTTACAACACATGTATTTGTGGAACACAATTCAATCCATAACATGACAAAGGAGATTTTGCAGATATGTTGTTATATATATTGTGTGTATATCTATCTATCTATCTATACATATATATATATATATTATACATATTGTTACTAATCAGTTGACCTTAAAATACGGTCTATTCTAATCACATGAGTTCTTCAAGCTTTGGTCCTTTCTCCAGATTACAAAAGAGAAAATCAGAGAGACACATCTGGCTGGTCTGAAAGAATGCAAGCATTCATGTTGTGAGCTGCCTCTAAGGCCCACATGGAAAAGACTTGAGAACATCTTAGAGTGAAGAGTGGTCTGCAGCAGACAGCTAGCAAGGAAGATGGGGACTCCTTTTCTGTAGCTGCCACAACAAGAACAGACTCGGAAGCTGCTTTTTCCCTTGAGGCTTCAGAAGAAAACTCAGCCCAGCTGGTATCTTGACTGTAATCTTGTGATACTATAAATCAGAGAACCCAGTCATACTATGACAGACTTCTAACTTACAGAACTTGTTGTTGTTGTTGTTATGTGCCGTCGAGTCAGCCCTGACTCATAGCGACCCCTCCTTGGGTTTCCGAGGCAGTATCACTACGGAAGTAGGATTGCCCAACCTTCCTTCCGAGGAGTGGCTGGTGGGTTTGAACCGCCAGCCTTCTGGTTAGCAGTCAAGTGCCTTAGCCACTATGCTACCATGAGCTAGTAAATGGATGTTGTTTTAAGACACTATGTTTGTGGTAATTTATAGGGTGAGGAACATTTCTCCACAGGCTATGGACAAACCCCAGTTACGGTTCAGAGATGTAGGGAGATAGGTAGTCTTGTTATCCTTGGTTGGGAAGGGCTTGGCTTAGGTTTTTCAGTGCTCCAGGGAAACTCAGATACAGTAGACAGACCACATAGGAGTGTAAGAGTCAAGGAGACCATGAGATCAACAAAAAGGACAGAAACATAATATTTTGTAGCCACTTAGAGTAGTACTCTTCTCATTCATTCAATAATTATTCATATTTGTTCTATTTTCAGCATTGCATATCTAGCAGAATGAAGTACCTGTTCTCAAGGTACTTACATTCTAGTGCAGCATGGATGAATCAAGAGTATAAAAATGTAGGCATGTCAATGAGCAAAGTAATTTCACAAAATAAGTGCAATGAACACAATAAAACACATTGATGACCTAGAGACTGCTGAGTTAGAGGAGGGACTATATTGGGTAAGAGGAGGTATCTCTGAGGAGATGATGCTTCACCTGAGATCTGGTGATGCAAAGTAGCCAGCTGTGGAGAATCTGAGGATAGACTATTCCAGGCAGAGAGAACAGCAAGTGCAAAGACCCTGGGGCTAGGAAAAGAAGGAAAGCAGTGTAGTTAGAACAACCAAAACCAGCTTGTGTAGGGTCTTTGACAACAAGTAAGGAGTTTAGATTTAAACATAAGTGTGATGAATTTTTTTTTTTAATTTTTATTGTTATTTGGGTGAAAGTTTACAGAACAAATTCATTTTCCACACAGCAGTTCATACACATTTTGTTTCATGACATTGACATTGACATTGACTGCAATTCCCCACAATGTAACAGCTCTCTTACAGCTTCTTCCTTGTAGTTACCTCTTCCCTCCCATGCACTCCTGCCCCCCCCCAAGCTATCTCCCTGTGCAAACACTGCCCTTCTGTTCTCCCACAATTGATTTTCTCCATGGAGTGTATCTGTCTGATGTAAATGTTTACCCGCTATGCCTGCCTGTTGTTTACTGGAAGCCACAGGAGTGTATTCAGTTCCAGACCTGAAGGGTAACTAGAGGCCATAGTTTCAGGGGTCTCACCAGGCTCTATCAGACCAGCAAACTTGGTCTTGTTTTATGATTTTGAGTTTTGTTCCACATTGTTCTCCCACTCTATCCAGGATCTAAGTGTAATGAATTTTAAGCAGGGGAGTGATGTCATCGGAGGCACTATTTTGAAAAGATTACTGACTGCTGATGGGAGAACTAAGCCCAGCAGAGAAAGAGTGAAAATTTTTAGTTCTACTGGGAAGCTCTTGTCAGGCAGGAGATGCAGGTGGCTGGAACCAGAAAGGAGCAGGGGCAATGTCAAAATCTGGGCAGATTTGGAATCTATATTTAGGTAAAGCAGATGACTTTCCTTTTTCTTTCTTTCTTTTTTTTTTTATTAATATATTATTGTGTTTCTGGTGAAAGTTTATACAGCAAATTAGGTTCCCATTTGTCAATTTCCACACAAATTGTACAGTAACATTATTTACATTTTTCACAATGTGTCAATATTCTTTTTAATTGCATTCTGGTTGTTCCTTTTCCAGTACTCTAGTTTCCCTAGCCCCAGATCTCATCTTTGCTTTAGAGTACATGTTGACATTTTTGATCTCATACAGATATTTTTTTCAGAAGAACATCATTCTTATGACTAATATCTTATATTTTATGTCCCACTCTGTTATTTGGCTAAAAGGTGATCTGAGGATTGCTTCAGTTCAAAGTTTAATAGGTGTTTCAGGGCAATAGTCTCAGAGAGTCCTCTAGTCTCAACTGCTCTAGTTAATCTGATTTTTTAAAATAACTTGAGTTGTTCTGCATTTTTCTCCCATTCTATGTGGAACTGTCTATTGTGATCCTGGTCAGAATGGTTGGTGGTAGTAGCCAGGCACCATCTAGTTCTTCTAGTCTTAGGGTAGTTGAGGTTGTGGCTCTTGTAGGCTGTCAACTTAGTAGATTTGTTTCTTCTCTGAGATTTTGGTTACTTGCTTTCTCTTTTGCTCCTGATGATTAGAGACCAATAGTTGTATCTTAGATGGCTGCCCCCAAGCTTTTTTTTTGAATTGTGATTTGGGTGAAAATTTACAGAGCAAATTCACCTTCTATACAGCAGTTCACATACACTTTGTCTCATGACATTGACCACAGTTCACTGCTCCCAAGCTTTTAAAACCCCCAGGCACTACTCACTTTACTAGGATGCAGAAGAGGAGCTTTGTGAACTCTGTTATGCCGATTGACTGAATTGTCCCATGAGACTATGGTCTTAAGCCTTCAAACCTGGATAACCAATCCCAGAAAATGTTTGGTTATATCTGAGGAGATAAGACTTTCTGGTGGATTTAATGTTTAGGGTGAACAACTGTGTGGATGCAGATGCTATTTATTGAGATGAGAGCAGAAGTGGCCAGGAATGACAGGGAATCAAGAATTCTGTTTTTCTAGGTTAGAAAAACAAGCTTATTGCAATACTCATGAAGAGAAAATGAGGAAGCAGTTTCTAGAAAGAACAGAGAATCCCTGTGGGCTTGGTAATGTGGTCAGTGAAAATCTAAGGACCCTAGTACAAATAGCTTTGTTTAGTCTGACATGTAGGTCTGGCAAAGTTAGATGGGACTTATTCCCAAAGCCCAAACCAGGCAATTGTTCCTAATCTTATTTGAGCCCTATTCCCTTTGGAAAGCTGATGAAAACTCTATGTCTGGCACATAGGAAAATGTATGAAAATTTTTTAAATCAATTTTGGGGGGTTTTGGAACACCCTGAAGCTCACCCATGGAGTCCTAGTCTAAGGACCCCAAGTTAATATGCTGAGCTAGGATGGTCTTCCATGTAACCATCTAGGAAAAGGGACTGAGAGAATTCACATTGACCAAAAGTCCATAATGTATATGTAGTGGACATTTGCCATCTTTGACCGTCTAGCATTTGCATCCTCTTCCAATGTTCATTGAAGGAATCTGAGTGCAGAATCTGAGAATACCAGGTACTCTTCTCTACGGCTTCCCATACAGCTTGGGCATGGGCCATGGGCCAAGGTCAGTCCTTCAGATGAACTATGGATTCTGAAATGGGAGCAAGTCACATGAAGAAGAAAGAATCCGTTCTTTCCTATTAGGAGATGAGGGGGCTTCAGCGGCAGCAGGAATGTTCAGGGATAGGAAACTGGGGTCTGAGTTCAGTGCAGCAGTGTCTTCATTAGGACTTACACAAAAGTCCTAACTATTCCCTGGACTCCCTTATTCCTGCTCATTTTCTGAGCTGACTTCTTTGCCTCCAGAAGGTTCTGTGAGCTACTCAAATCCTTCCTATACATTCTTTTTCCTACTAAGTAGCCAGAGTCTGAGATTGTTGCTTGCAACTAAGAACACTCTGACTGATACGGGATTTAGCCATAGAAGGAGGAAAAGGGCTAGAAGAGGAAGAGGAAGAGAAAGAGGAAGGGGAAGAAAGGATGTTCTGCCATTAGACAGGCCTGTATTTGAGTTCTACTAGTCTTGTGTAATCTTGCACAAGTTTGTTTGTTTTTCTTTTTCTTCTTAAACTTTCAAATGTACAGGAAAGTTGAGAAAGTAGTATTTTCACAACTTGCATAGACTTTACATAGATTCAACAATTATTAATATCTTTGGGCATGTTTCTTATTTGTTAATCTAAGTCTCATTTTCCTCATATGTAAAAGTGGAAAATTAGTACTACCTTCCTCATAAGGTTTTGGGGAAGATTCAATGTGATAACTCACGTAAAACACTATGCATGCAATAAACCTTGGTTATTATTATTAATTCTCTCAATCAATACTTACTGAGCATCTAAAGGGGTAAGACACTTTTGAGGCATCAGGAATCTGATGGTAAATCCTATAGTTTTGAAATCTATGGGGATATGGATCAGTATTTTAAAAAATTACAGTATAAAGTACTATTCTTCAACCTTGAATAACGTCTAATGTCATGCAAGGGAACGAGAAATCCCAGACTCCCAATGTTGCCTTAATTATTTTTTAACTTCTTTCTTGAAATGATTTCAGATGCGTAGAAAAGTTGTTAATATTTTATAGACAGTTCCCATATACACTTCACCCAGCTTCTCTTATTGCTAACATCTTACATAACTATAGCATATTTATCACAACTTGGCTATTACAATTGGTACAATAACTAAACTTAACTACTGATTTTATTCAGATTTCACCAGTTTTTCCACTAACATCACTTTTCTATTCCAGGATCCAATCCAGGGTTTGTTGTTGTTAGTGTTATTTGCCATCGCGACCCCTTCTTGGGTTTCCAAGGCAGTATCACTATGGAAGCAGATTGTCCAACCTTCCAAGGAGTGGCTGGTGGGTTTGAAACACCAGCCTTCTGGTTAGCAGTCAAGTGCCTTAGGTACAATGCTACCGGAGCTCCTCAATCCAGGGTACCACATTGCATTTAGGACTTAATTCTTTTAATGTGTTACATAAATATGTACAAATATAAATCTACTTAGAAATTTCTTATGCTTTTATCCTTTCATAGAAGATGAAATAATGATATAAAAGCATAGATATATTATTATATTATTTTATATTATTATATGAAACCAAAACATATTAGTACATAATTTTCAAGCAAAGCTTTAAAACCAATGTAATTCAGATTAATTTAATATGATGACTGAGAGTGCTCTATTTAAAATTGATTACTGCTTTGTTACCTGAATATACATTACTGCCATGGCATGAGTCCTTTTGTATTCTCTACATTAGGGAAACCTGGTGGTACAAAGGTTAAATACCTGACTGCTAACAAAAAGGTTGGTAGTTCAAACCTGCCCAGTAGCTTCATGGGAGAAAGACCTGTCATTCTACTTCCATTAAAATTATAGCCAAGAAAACCCAACAGAGCAGTTGCATTCTGTTAATGGAGTTCCTATGAGTCAGATCCATTTGGAAGCAACCAACGATAACATTCCTATATTATCAAGTTCCCTGTGATGATTTAATTCTTCCTGCCACTTTCCTCTTTTGATCAACTGAAAAATCTTTGTTCACTTTGAGGGCCATGACATCATTTGACTTTCACTTGGCTTAAACTTGTCACTATAGTATTACTTCAAACCATTTCCCTCTCCTGCTTAGTAATAAAATCCGAAATAACAAAAATAGTGGCACTTGGCACCTATGAACTATAAACTTAAATGCAAACTTGGCACTGAAGTCAAGTGCAGTACTTCTCAGAGGAGGGTCAACCAGAAAATCTAGATAAACTAGTATCAATGTTTTAAAGGATTATTTTTAAACATTTTAAAAAGGGTTGTTTTGAGAATACATCTGTAAGACCCAGTTTAAAAAACATTGCAGTGAGATTATATACAATGTACGATGAGAACACAGATGATACTTAAGACTTCCTGGAGGTGAAGAATGGATGGGAGTTACTGATGTAAGCAGAAAACAAACAGTTGCTATCAACTTGATTTCAATTCATGGAGTCCCTAGATGGTGCAAGTGGTTAAATACTCTACTATTAACCCAAAGCCTGGTGGTTAGAACTCACCCAGAGGCACCTTGGAAGGTAGGCTTGACAATATGCTTTCAAAAGGTCACAGTCTTGGAAACTCTATGGAGCAGTTCTACAGTGTGCACATGAGATTACCATGAGGTAAGCAGAGGAAGAGTGCTATAAACAGCTGGAAGAGCAGGTACAAAGGTACAAAACACTGTCAACAAAACTATGACATATAAGACACATCCTTATTTCAGGGTGTTAAAAAATATGTCCTGGAATCAATGAATTATGGTAGTAACACATTTTATCTTCGCAGTAACCGTCTGAGGTAGATAATATTATCATCATATAATGAGGCAGACAAAGGTTAGGTTACCTTGTTTAAGTACATGGGTCCCAAGTGGAAGAGCCAAGATTTGGACTCAAGCTGGTGGTGCAGTGGTTAAGCTCTTTGCTGTTAACTGGAAGATTGGTGGTTGGAACCCACCAGCCACTCCATGGGAGAAAGATGTAACTATCTGCTTCCATAATGATTTATAGCCTTAGAAACTCCAAAGAACAGTTGTACCCTGTCCTATAGAGTTGCTATGACTTGGCAGTGACTTGGTGGCAGTGGGTTTTTGGTTTAAGACTATAGACTCCAGAGCTACACTCCCATTTCTATCGAGTCAATGCCAACTCTCAGTGACTTTGTAGGACAGAGTAGAACTGTCCCATAGGATTTAAAGGCTGTAAGCAGACTGCTAGGTCTTCCCCTCGTGGACTGGCTGGTGGGTTCAAACTGCCAATTAGCTCCTATGGTGTACTGCCTAGGGACTGAATACTTGTGTTAGAGAGGATACTAAAAACACTGGAGAAATTTCAACCTGCTTTGTAGCTCAGTTCTCAATGGAAAGCAACTTAACTACCCACAGGGATATAAATCAAGCCCTTAGGCCAATGACTGTGAGGAGAGAGCTGTCCTGGGACTGATGACCAAGTACATCTTGTTTTACATCACAGAAAAAACTGTGTTCCCTTATATGTGGTTCTTGACTCTAAGGCTGGGACAATTTTGTTGGAGAGACAGATGTATAAGTGCAATATCTGAGACAATAGGGAATTATCAGAAACAGGCTAAAATATATAGAACAAAGAATTAGGATTTTCGACCAGGATGAGGAATGATCAGCTAATTGATTCGTTTTTATCAAGAAGGATTTACTCACACTGTACTCTATACTGGTGGGATTTGGATATAAGGAGATTGAGAGGACATCACAGAGTTCAGATCAGTGTAAGCAAAGATTCAAAACCAGAATATTGAAATCAATGCTAAGGAAGCAGAGGCAGATCTAAAGATAGTGAGAAACAGGACTGAATAAAGTGAAGCAAAAATGGCCTGGAACCCTTAGTTATTAAAGTTAAGAGTATAAAGACAGAGCTCTATATCCTCCATTGGTGATATTGTGATATAGTGACTGGAGACTTCAAAGCATGATATCCCCCAAGACTATGGTCCTGTGAGCAGCCATCTAAGGCATAACTATTGGTTTATCCCTGTCTAGAGCAAAGAAGAGTGATGAAAATCAAAGATACAAGGAAACAATTAGTCCTGGACCATGTGAATCCCAGGCTCCATGACTCTGAGATCTGAAGAACTAGAAACACTTGGCTACTACTGCCAACCACTCTGAAAAGGATCTTAATAGGAGATCCTGGATAGAGTGGGAGAAAAATGAGGAACAAAATTCAAAATAATAGTAAAAAAGAGCAGGTTTACTCATCTAATAGAAACTAGTGGAACCACCTGAGACTATGACCCTTAGACACCCTTCAAGCCTGAAATTGAACTCACCATCCATGGTTCAACTTTCAGCCAAACAATAGACAGGGCTATAATGTGAACGATAACAACAAACCTGTACACACGCCTTAGAACAATCAACTATACGACATCAAAAGGGCAGTATTTGCCCAGGGATAGAGCTCAGAGGCAGGACAGAATAGAAAGGAAGGACAAATGGAAATGGTAAAAACACAGGGAGGAAATGGGAAGAATGCTGTTACATTGTGGGGATTGCAATGAATGTCACAAAACAAAGTGTGTATGAATTGTTGAATGGAAAACCAATTTGCTCTGTAATTTTCACCAAAATCACAAAAGTAGGTTTTTGTTTTTTTTTAAATTTTATTTTATTTAGATTTGGGTGAAGATTTACAGAGCAAAATCACTCTCGATACAGCAGTTCACATATACTTTGTCTCATGTCATTGACCACAATTTACCACAATGCAACAGCTCCCCTCCAATTTCCTCCCCAAGGTACCACTTCCCAGTGTCCATCCCTCCATAC
>NW_006921612.1:4895643-4898561 GCF_000298275.1 Orycteropus afer afer
GAAAGTAATGTGTGTTTGTGTATGGGTATAAAATTACTCAAGATTTCTTGAAAATAATCCTGCATATTTTGAAAAATAAACATGTTCTATTTTTATGACTTAAAAAAAAAAAAAAAGAAAGAAAGAAATGCCTAAGGAACTCTGGTGGTGCAGTGATTCAGACATTTGGCAGCTAACCAATAGGTTGATAGTTTTGAACCCACCAGCTGCTCTGTGGGAGAAAGATGAGGCAGTCTGCTTCAGTAAAGATTTATAGCCTTGGAAACCGTATAGGGCAGTTCCTAAAGAGTTGCTATGTATGAGTCAGAATCTGTTGGAGGGCAGTGGGTTTCCTTTGGTTTTATTACCACAATGAAGCCTGGCAGTTCCAAACCACCAGCCACTCCTCAGAAGGAAGAAGGGGCAATCTACTTCTGTAGTGATACTGCCTCGGAAACCCAAGGAGGGGTCGCTATGAGTTGGGTCCAACTCGACGGCAAATAAGGACAACAACATTACCACAATGAAGCCTATGATGTTTCCACTGTGGTACACTGACTCCCCAAGGAAGATGTCAGTACTGCATATTTTCTGAAAGTCTCAGGAAGGACAATTTTATTTATTTATTTATTTATTAAACTGTGCTTTGGGTGCAAATTTACAAAGCAGATTTGTTTTTCATTTGACAGTTCATGCACATTTGATTTCACGGCCCTGATTACCCTCCCCAACCATAAAAAACTCTCCTCCCCTCTCCTCCCTGTGACTACCCCTCCCTGTGCCCTTCTTATCTATGCATTCCTGTCTGTCCAGCATTCCCTCTATGTGAATGCTGCCCCTCTGATGTCTCATATCTGGTTGATCTCAAGGGTGCATCTCCCTAGAGCAGGTGGGTTCATTTCCTTGGGGGTAGGTGTACTGTATATAGGTCTTTCTGCTATTGGGCTGAAAGCCAATCCGTGGAAGTGGATTCTATGCCTAAAAGATAACCCAGGCCATAGTCTATGGGGTTCGGCCAATCTCCATCTGACCAGTAATTCTGGTCATTTTTGTCTTTTTAAATTTTTTCCCACATTTTTCTTCTAATTTTGATCCAGAATCTCCAATTTTCATCCTTTTCTGAGGGTTGGCATTGGTAGCCAGGCACCATCTAGTTCTTCTGGTCTTGGAGTCATGAAGGCTGAGGACCTCATGGTTTCCAGATGACTTTGATTTTCTTCGCTCTTCTTTGCTCCAGATGAGAGGAGACCAATAGTTGTATCTTAGACAGCGGCTTAAAAGCTTTTAAGACCCTAGTTGTTACTCACCAAAGTAGGATACAGAACAAGATTTTTATGTACTATGTTGTGCCAATTGAGCATGATGGCCCCCAATACTATGGTCCTGAGCCCACAGGCCTGGTGATTCTCTCTTTCAAGGTGTTTGGTTTTCTCTGAGAAGCTACTCCAACCCTCACTAAGTATTAGGAGCTCTGGTGGTGCTGTGGTTAGGCACTGGGCTGCTAACCATAAAAGTTGATGGTTCAAACCCACCCCTTGCACTGCAGGAGAAAGATGAGTCAGTTTGCCTCTGTGAAGATTTTACAGCCTTGCAAACACTATGGGGGTTTAAGCAGTGGGTTTAAGTGCTATATAAGAGTTAGATATAAGGTATGTTGATGTATCTTACTCCTAACTTTTTTTTAAAATCTTTTATTGTGATTTTGGTGAAAATTTACAGAGCAAATTGGTTTTCCATTCCTTGCTTCTGTAATATATTGGATAATTTTATAGCACAAGTACATATGTAAGATTATCTTCAGAAGAAGGCCAATTTTAGAGTAGGACTTCAAGAATAGTTATAATAGCAAAGAAATTGCTAAACTCAGCAGCCTTTGCCCCACCAAGGCCTAATATAGCTTGTTGCCTAAAAGTATCCATCCTAGTTATGTATGTACAGATCTGAGTACTGTGGATTACTCTTAAGAAAGAAAATGCTTTACCTAATGATTGTGATAGTTAATGTTATGTATGAACGTGGCTAGGCTGTGATTCTCAGTGGTTTGTCAGATATGTAATCATCTTCCATTTTGTGATCTGATATAAGCAGTCACTCAGATGAAAATGTAACTTTCTTGGGGCTGTGGTCTGCAGCCAATATATATGGATGCTCTGACAAAGCTCACTGTTTCTTGAGCTTGCATCTGACTTGTCATCCTCTGGTCTCCAGTTTTTGATATTTGAGCCAGTAGCCTTTTGCTTGACCTATAGATTTTGGGATTTGCCAACTCCTGCAGCCCCATGAGCCAGCAGGCCATTGTCTGACTAATTTGCCAGCTGCTACAACCCTGTGATCCAGCCACTTTCCCCCTCATCACTGATTTGGCGTTTGTCAGCTTGTGCAACCACATGAGTCAGGAGAAGCATCCAGCTTGATGCCTGACCCATGGATTTGGGACTTGTTGCCTTCACAACTGTGTGAGCCATTTCCTTGAAACAAGTCTCAAAACAGCAACAAAAATAACAACACTACTGTGAAAATAAAGCTGAAAAGAAAATTATAAAATTCCTTAACAAAAAGTAAATTAGTGGTTGCCTAGGGCTGGGGTCATGCCCCACAAGTGGCAAGGTAGGAAAGCAGGGAAAGGACAGAAAAGGCAAAGGGAACCTGGTCAGAGCGAGAAATCAGCTGGAGGGATCCAGGTAAGGGTGGTTGGAGAGGTTTCCAACAGCTAAGGGAGGCAAACTTGTCTGTCAGTTTGTCCTACTGTGGTAATGTGTTGCTGTGAGTCTTGAGGCTGTGCCATTGGTGTTTCAAGCCCAGTGGGGTGCACCTGGTGCACAGGTATCAGCCTGGCTAGCAGACTGAGGCAGACTAGGAACAAGAAAGAGGCCATCCACTTCTCAAAGGATTGGCCAGGGAAAACCTTATGAATAGCAGAGAAACACTGTCTGATACAT
>NW_006921612.1:4901831-4903458 GCF_000298275.1 Orycteropus afer afer
CTCCTCATATGCATGTGAGAGCTGGACAATGAATAAGGAAGACCAAAGAAGAGTTGATGCTTTTGAGTTGTGATGCTGGCGAAGAATGTTAAAAGTACCATGGACTGCTAAAAGAACTAACAGATCTTTCGTGGAGGAAGTGCAGCTGAGATGCCCCTTTGAAGTGAGAATGGCCAGACTTTGTCTCAACTACTTTGGTCACGTTTTCAGAAGGGACCATTCCCTGGAAAAGGATGTCATGCTTGGTAAGGTGGATGGTCGACGAAAGAGGGGAAGGCCTTCAACGAGATGGATTGACACAGTGGTTGCAACAATGGGCTCAAGTATAGCAAGGATCATGGAACTGGCGTGGGATCGGGTAGTGTTTTGTTCTGCTGCGCGTGAGGTTGCTATGAGTTGGAAACGACTTGACATCACCTAACAACAACAACAGGGCTGGGGCCAGGGGATGAAATGACTGCTAATGGGTTTGGAATTCATTTTTGGGGAATATGTTCTAAAACTGATTTAGAAAATATGTATAGTGATGGTTGCACAACTCTGTGAATATACTAAAAACCGTTGAATTTTACACTTTATATGGATGAACTTTATGGTACTGAATTATATTTGAATAAAGCTATTAAAAAAGGAAATATTAAATATAAATTAATTATATTTATTTAGTATATGTCATTTATTTTGCAAACACTTATATGGTAATTAAAATGGAGCTCTGGTGGCACAGTGATTAAGGCATTTGGCCGCTAACCAAAAGATGGGCACCTCCAACCCACCAGCCACCCTGAAGAAGAAAGATGAGGCAGCCTGCTTCTATAAAGATTTACAGCCTTGGAAACTGTATAGGGCAGTTTTACTCTGTCCTATGACAGAGTATAGTTCCAACTATGAGTTGGAATCAACTCAATGGCAGTGGGTTTTTGGTATATGGTGTATATTATGTTCAGGGACTGGGTTCCAAACCAAATGTGATTTTAGTTAATGCTTATAATAATTTCATGAACTGGATACTATTGTTATTCTCATTTTATAGATGAAGAAACTGAGGCACAGAGAGATTAAGTAACTTACCTAAGGTCCATTCAGTTAAAAATGGCAGTCAGGATTTGAACCCTGACACCCTGGTTCCAAAGTCTGTGATCTTCAGCACTATATTATGTTGCTTTTCCCAATGATATTTATAGTTTGTTTTTCTTAACTATAAATTCGGTAGATACCTAATGTAGAAAATTTGAAAATTAGTTCAGGGGGTACTTTGCTTTCCTATTTAGTCCTTGCTGCTCATGGGGCAAAGAGTTTCTCCCATCTCCAGCTGAAGACAGGAGACCTACCAGCGACCCTGCCTTACTTTGTGACCTTGGACAATTTCCCATCCTCTTTGGGCCTCAGATTTCCCACTTGCACAATGGGGAGAGAGTGAGATCATTTCCAGGTCTCTAATTCCCCCCCTAGGGAGCTCTGGTAGCGTAGTGCCTAAGGCACTTGACTGTTAACCAGAAGGCTGGCGGTTCAAACCCACCAATCACTCCTCGGAAGGAAGGTTGGGCAATCTACTTCCATAGTGATACTGCCTTGGAAACCCAAGGAGGGGTTGCTATGAGTTGGGTCTGACTCGATGGCACATAAC
>NW_006921612.1:4903618-4912216 GCF_000298275.1 Orycteropus afer afer
GTAGTGATACTGCCTGGGAAACCCAAGGAGGGCTCGCTATGAGTCGGATCCAACTCCACAGTAGTGGTTGCGTTTGTTTGTGTAATTCCCCCCTAAGGAGCTCTGGTGGCATATTAGTTAAGGTTTCAGCTGCTAAAAGAGAGGTCAGTTCAGAGGCTGGAACCGACCTACCGCTCAGTGGTAGAAAGATGAGGCAGTCAGCATTTGTAAAGATTAAAAAAAAATAATGCAGAAAAACAAACTCACGTTGAGTTGATTCCAACTCATAGGGGCTCCCTGTTTGGGTTTCTGAGGCCATGTCTCTACAGTATGTAAAGATTACAGCCTTGGGAACCCTATGAGGGTAGTTCTACTCTTCTATTTAGGGGTACTGTGAGTCAGAATTGACTCATCTTGAATTCGATAAGTTTAGGTATTTATACTTATTTATGTTACCCACTGCTACTGAGTCAATTCCAACTCATAATGACCCCCATTGGGTTTCCAAGGCTGTGAATCTTTATGGAAGTAGATTGCTTCATCTTCCTCCTACGGAGAAGCTGTGAGTTTGAACCATCGACCTTGTGGTTAGCAGCCAACTGCCTTACCCACTACACCACGAGAGTTCCTTACCTATTTATATTACTAAATAAAAATATTTTGCAATGCTTAACATAGGTCAGACAGTGTTCTGAGTCCTGGGGTGGGCGTGAATGGGAAGAAGGATTTGTTTTGTTTGTTTAGTTGCCATAAGGTCAATTCTGAACTCCTGGAGACTCATGTGTGCAGAGTGAACTACTCCATAGTATTGTCAAGGCTATGACTTTTTGGAAGCAAATTGCCAGGCTTGTCTTCCCATGCACCTCTGGTTAGTTTGAACTGCCAACCTTTTGGCTAGAACTTAACCATTTATACCATCCAGGGTCTCCATGGGACAGACAGTGAATATAAACACAAATGACATAATTCCATGAAGAACTCTCAGCCTAACTTAGATAAAACATGGTGTGGGTATTTGTTAGCTAGGATTTGAAAGTCTCTAAAATTTTCTCAGAATTGATGCATTTGAATTATGGTGTTGGTGAAGAATAGAAAATAAACCATGGACTGCCAGAAGAACAAATAAATCTGTCTTGGAAGAAGTGTAGCCAGAATGCTCGTTAGAAGTGAGAATGGCCAGACTTTGTCTCTTGTACTTTGGTCATTTTATCAGCAGGGACTAGTCCCTGCAGAAGGACATGATGTGTGGTAGAGAGTGACCAAAAAAGGGGAAGACTTTGAACAAGATGGATTAACACAGTGGCTGCAGTAATGGACTCAAGCATTGCAAGAATTGTGAGGATGACGCAGGACTGGACAGTGTTTCATTCTGTTGTACACGTGGTTGGTGAGTTGAAACTGACGTGATAGCACCTAAAAACATAACAAGAATTTCTGGGTAAAGGAGTGAAATGATTGTATTTTTTGTTTTAGAAAGATGACTCCCATAGCAGCAAAAGGATGTATGTATTAAAGCAAAGAAAGGAAAGAGATAAGTTGGGATGTGATAATCTAAAAAATTATGAGTCTCTGAATTTGGACAAGAGGAATAACAATAAGACTTTATAGGAAATATTTCAGAATTAAAATAAGGTTTAGAGACTGAATGTGAAGTAGAAATGGGTTGAAGATCATTCTGACTGTTCTAACCTACATGCCTATGAAGACAGTGGTGCTATTAATTAAGATAAAGAACACAGGAGAATATTGAGAGGAGCTCAGTTAAGGAATTTAGTTGCAAACGTGCTAAGTCTGGGACCTGACAAAGAAAATCACATGGTGATTATTGAATTGAAGAAAAAAAAAAAAACAACAAAAAAAACCTCACTGCCCTCAAGTCGGTCCAGTCTAATAGAGACCCCTCCTTGGGCTTCCCAGGCAGTATTTCTGCAGAAGTAGATTCCCTAATCATCCTTCCTCAGAGTGGCTGGTGGGTTTGAACTGCCAGCTTTCTGGTTAGCAGTCAAATGCCTTAGGCACTATGCCACCAGATATAGGCGGTAAGAAACTGGGATTTGGAAGCCAGGTAAGTCTGTTTTTTTAATAAAATGACACTTGAAATTCCTTTTGACTTGAAGTATTAGGAACTAAGTTATATTAAGCAATGCCACCGTGCCCTAAAATGAAGGTTGAATTAACCAGGCAACATATATAGTAGTAGGACCATCAGGACAATACCGGGACACTGGAACTTTACTTGGCTCTTTTCACCAATCTATGATTTGTAAGAATGCAAACGTTGTTTGGTAGGGAAGTGTATACTAGGCTTCAATTTCACCAGGACCAGTTTAAGTGCAGTTAGCCATACATCTTCTCCTGTAGTTTTCCTCTAACCAAGCCAAGAATTCTCAATTCCTCAGAAGTAGGCAAAAGTAAGGCGGCTCCCCATGTAACTGGACTATGTGAAAACAATGCAGACGGTCTGTCATTACTGTCACATACCCATCCCAAAGAAGCCATGTTCAAACCAATTCTTTCCTAATCTTCACCCCCTCCATTTTAAAGTACATTTAAAACTTTTATTTCCCTCATTAGTTAGTGGATGAGTGTAAAACAAGGCCAGAATAAAACAACATTTCAATGTATCACTTTAAAAAGAGCATTTATTTATAATATAATGCTGTGGAAACACTGCAGGCGAGAAAAAAGTGAACATTTCCGCTCAGAATCCGCCTGCACACAGGCCGCCTTTGCCGGCTTGGTTCACTCGACAGAGATCTCAAAGCCTCTCGACAGCCTGGGCAGCGACCATAAAGACCCTTTCTGCCGCTCAGGATTTCTTTCGCTTTTCGGATCAGTGCCGTCATCAGATTCTGCCGCCTCTCCAGAACCTCAGTCAACTCCGGGCAGCTGCCTTCTTCCCAAACTATCCAACTCGGTCTTCCCGGAACATGAACGTTTTCCGGCGCTCGGAAGTGCGTCATCAGAGAACGCACGCTGCCGCACGCCGCGGAAGCATGCCTTAGAGGCTCTGAGATTTTGATGCTTGAGTCCACCGAGGGGAGAGTGGCCAGAACACTAGCGGGGTTCGTCGCATCTCGGCGCCACAATGCAGGTCTCCAGCCTCAACGAGGTGAAGATTTACAGTCTCAGTTGTGGCAAGTCCCTTCCCGAGGTGAGTCATTTCAAGCCCTCTCCGCGCTCGCGAACTCTTCGGGTTCTACTTGTGTTGTAGCCGCTTCTTTCCTCAGCCGTGTCTCTGGCCTCTGTTTTAGCTGGGCCCTGAACCGTATGGGATTCGGGAGATCCAGAGGCGAGTGACGTTGTTTTTTTTTTTTTGCTGTCGGAACGACCAGATGAGGACCTTACGGTCGCCGTGCTAGAAAGCTGGACCGAGAGGTGATCACGGTCGATGAACTTTACTTGGACTTTTATAAAATTCTTGAAAACAGAGGAGCCATCCTGTTGGGCTTCTTTGTGTGTTAACAGCCGCTGTCACATGGAGGAGGAAAACGTGGACAGATAGGTTGTTGGGCATCTCCGTCAGCATACTCCCATTTTAGTGCAAGCTTAGCAGATATTAAATTCCCACTGTATGCCAGGTAGTAGGGGTAAGCAGATAACAAGAGAGATGCAGACTTTGCACCTGTGGAATTTATGGTGTAAAGAATTTATGGTGAGCCTTGCTGAGCCCAACTTCCATACAGTTCTGTAGAATCTTGGAACCGCAGAACAGGAAGGCTTGGAAAATCAGTAAGTAATCCTTTTCTTATATCTTGTCATCTTAAAACAAACAACTGAGTGAAGGGTAACTTAACCAGGCTAACACATCTAGGCTCTGAATCTCATCTCTTTTTTCTTATAAGTAGTCATCAAATCATCAAACCTCTGCCTAAACACATCCAGTAAAAGGAGACTAGTTTTTTGAGGGAGCCCTTTTCCATTTTATATTTCTGTACTTGTTAGAAAGTTATTTTAAAATACATCCCTTTGTAGTGTGGGGTGGCACAAATGGTTAAACGCTGAGCTACTCACTGAAAGGTTGGAAGTTCGAATCCACCCAGAGATGTCTCAGAAGAAAGGCCTTTGATCTGCTTATTAAAGGTCACAAAAATGAAAACCCTTTGGAGCACAGTTCTGCTCTGTAACACATAGGGTCACCATGAGTCAAAGCTGACTAGATGGCAATTGGCTTGTTTTTTTTTCAGTTTACTCTTGGTCTGAATCCTGCCCTTGGAAAACATAGAATTAATATAGCACTATGCTTGGGGGCCATTTGAAGCAATGAAATCACCAACAGAAAAACAGAGTGAAAAAATGTAGCACTGAATTCAACTATGAAAAGGACACTTATTTACAGTATAAGAGCTGAAATGAGACCTTAGCCTGGAACATGTGTGGTAGGTGACCCAAAATTTTGCCTTTATGTGCATATCCATGAATAACTACAAAAGCACTACAAGTATTGATTTTGAGGTTACAAATATATTTTAGTGAGCAAGTGAATTTGTAAATACAGAATCTGTAAAAAATGAAGATCAATTGTATTATACCTCCTCAAATGTAGACATTGTCACATGCATCACTCTTAGGGTTTTGAATAGTGAGCATGCATGACCAGAGCATCCTACAGATTGTAATGTCATGTATCTCATAAAAGGGGCTCTGGTGGTGCAGTGGTTAAAGCATTGGGCTGCTTACCAAGAGTTTAGCGGTTCAAACCCACCAGCTGCTCCGTGGGAGAAAGAGGAGGCAGTCTACTTCTGTAAAGATTTACAGCTTTGAAAATCCTATGGGGGCACTTCTACTCTGCGCTATAGGGTTGCTCTGAGTTGGAATCAACTCGATGCCAGTGGATGGATGGGTATCTCATAAGGGCTATAAATGGGGTTCGTGGTTTTAGAAATGATGTTTCTTTACTTGTTTTTTTCTTTTTTCTACAATTTTTTTTCTTTACTTTCAATTCCTTTAGGTTAACAAGGTTAATGCTTAACCTCAGTATTATTGATATTTTGGACTGGAAAATTCTTTGTGTATATTGTAGGATGCTTGTTAGTATTCTTGACTTCTACCCACTAGATGCCAGTAGCCTACTCTTCCAGTTATGTCTGCTCAGTATGTCTTCAGAAATTGCCAAATGATCTCTGGAGGACAAAATTGACCCTGGTTGAGAACCACAGTTTTAGGGTGATCATAATTGACACCTGTTCATGAAATAGAATTATGCTACTTGCTAAATAGAATACTTTAATTACAGAACAAAATCTGGTATCAGTGAATATGACTTAAAAAATATCATTTTGTTATTATCAATTGTCAGTTATTTGGTTATTTATTTAGTTTTGTTCCTTTAAAAACTGTATTTCTATAAGAAACAATCTCATTTAATATTTTGCTTTTTAAAATTTCATTTAACATGATGAAGCTGGTCCTTATATTTGTTATAATCCATAATATTTAAGGATAGCTGCTTTCCCTTAGATTAATTAGTTTTCTGTTGTGTAAAACATAGTAATTCTAAAAATTCATTGACTACCATAAATTTAGTAGATACCTAATGTAGAAAATTTAAAAATTAGTTCAGGGGGTACTTTGCTTTCCTATTTAGTCCTTGCTGCTCGTGGGGCAAAGAGTTTCTCCCATCTCCAGCTGAGGACAGGAGACCTACCAGCGACCCTGCCTTACTTCGTGACCTTGGACAATTTCCCATCCTCTTTGGGCCTCAGTTTTCCCACTTGTACAATGGGGAGAGAGTGAGATCATTTCCAGGTCTCTAATTACCCCCCTAGGGAGCTCTGGTAGCGTAGTGCCTAAGGCACTTGACTGGTAACCAGAAGGCTGGTGGTTCAAACCCACCAGCCACTCCTCGGAAGGAAGATGGGTCAATCTACTTCCGTAGTGATACTGCCTCGGAAACCCAAGGAGGGGCTGCTATGAGTCGGGTCTTACTCGATGACACATAACAGCAACAACAACAACAACCATACATAAGTATATATGACAAAAAAAAAACAGGATTCATTATTACTAGGGTAAGGATAACAGAATATTTTTGCTTTCTGTGTTAAATATTCCTGTAAGGTTTGATGATTTTAATATGAGCATGTATTTTTATTTTTTAATCAGAATAATGTTGCCCCATCCCCAGGACTTTGCTTCTACTTTTCAAAAAATTTCGTTGTTGTTGTTAAGAATATACACAGCAAAATATACGTTAGTTAACAGTTTCTACATGTTCAATTTAGTGATACTGATTATATTCTTTGAGTTATGCAACCATTCTCACCCTCCTTTTCTGAGTTATTCTTCCCTCTCTAACATCAACTCTCTGTCCCTTCAGGTTCCTATCTAATCTTTCAAGTTGCTATTGTCAATATAATCCCATATGTTAAAACCCACTGTTGTCAAGTCAATTCTGACTCATAGCAACCCTGTAGGACAGAGTAGACCTGCTCCATAGGGTTTCCAAGGCTGTAAATGTTTACGGAAGCAGACTGCCTCATCTTAATCCCATAGGGTGGCTGGTGGGTTCAAACCACTGACCTTTTGGTTAGCAGCCAGATCCTTTAACCACTATGCCACCAGAGCTCCTATGATCCCATACAGATAGTTCTTAAAAGACCATAATGCTCAAGGCAGACCATTTTTACTAGTTAAGCTAAACTTAAAATTAATTGGTATTCAGCTGTTTCATGAGGGGAGCATATGATCCAGAACTGGTGGTATTAGAGGAAGAAGTCTAACCTGCCCTGAAGGCATTGGTGAAAAGCAGGACTCCAGGAATTGACAGAATATCAGTTGAGATGTTACAGCAGGTGCATGCAGCACTGGAAGTGCTCACTCGTCTGTGCCAAAAATTTGCAAGATGCTATCTGGCCAACCAATTGGAAGAGATATGTATTTGTGCCCATTCCAATGAAAGATGATCCAATGGAATGTGGAAATTACTGAACAGTATCATTAGCATCACACACAAATAAAATGTTGCTGAAGATAATTAAAAAATGGTTGCACCACTACATCAAGAGGGAACTGCCAAATAGTCAAGCCTGGTTCAGAAGAGAATGAGGAACAAGGGATTTTATTACTGATATCAGATGGGTCTTGTCTGAAAGGTGAGAATACCAGAAAGATGGGTACCTGTGTTTTACTGACTAAGAAAAGGAATTTGACTGTGTGGATCATAACATATATGGATATTGTTGCGGAGAATGGGAATTCCAGAGCAATCAGTTGTGCTCATGCAGAACCTGGACACAGACAAAGAGATGGTCACTCAAATAGAACAAGAGGATACTACATGTTTTAATCAGGAGAGAGGTGATTCAGGATTGTTTGTATCCTTCCATCATATTTAATTCAGTCTGTATGCTGAGCAAATAATCTGAGAAGCTGGGCTGTATAAAGAAGAACATGGCATCAAGATTGAAGAAGACTCAGTAACAGCCTGTGGTATGCAGATGACACAATGTTGTTTGCTGAAAGTGAAGAGGACTTGAAGCCCTTATTGAGGAAGATAAAAGACTATAGCCTTCAATGTAGATTACACTTCAATATAAAGAAGACAAAAATCCTCACAACTGGACCAGTAAGCAACATCATGATAAAATGGAGAAAAGATTGTGAAGTTGTCAAAGACTTCATTTTACTTGGATCCACAATCAATGGCCATGAAAACAGCAGTCAGGAAATCAAATGACATATTGCATTGCGCAAATCTGCGACAAAAGACTTCTTTTGAGTGTTTTTTTAAAAAAAAAAAAGCAAAGATGTCACCTTGAGGAGTAAGGTGTGCCAGACCCAAACTGTGGTATTTTCAGTTGCCTCATATGTGTGTGAAATAAGGACAATGTATACTGGACAGTGAATAAGGGAGACTAAAGAACAATTGATTCCTTTGGATTATGTTGTTTGTGAAGAATATTTAATATACTATGGATCATCAGAATAACAAACACATCTGTCTTGAAAGAAGTACAGCCAGCATGTTCCTTAGAAGTGAGGTTAACGAGACTTCGTCTCACATCTTTGGACTTGTTGTCAGGAGGAACCGGTCCCTGGAGAAGGACTCATGCTTGGTAAAGCAGAGGGTCATTGACAAACAGGAAGGCCTGAATGAGATGAATTGACACAGTGGCTGCAACAGTGGGCTCCCGCATAGCAATGATTGTGAGGATGGTAGAGGATCAGGTAGTGTTTCATTCTGTTCTATGTAGGGTCATTGCTAAAGAGGCAGGGAGACACCATCTTCTGACCTCCTCTAACCACACAAGAGGAAGACAGAATCACCATTAATAGCCTGAGGCCTATTCCTGTGAGGCCAAACATGCTGCCTCCCTCCAGCTCTTTCATCAACCCTGACACCAACTAACTGTTCCTCCCACAGCACCCACCACCTTTCTGCTCAGGGTTTGATAATTCACTGCAGTGGCCACACAGAACTCACAGATTATTGGGTTTAGTAGGGAAGCACGAGGCTACAATTCAAGTTCAGGAACAACGCTCAGTCTCTCTCAGCCCGCTGTCTTTCAGCCAGTAGTCTTTCACAGTCTCTCTCCCAGTGGTGCTTGTCTCTCGGTGTCTGTCTCAGCAACACATGTCTCTTGTGTCTCTTTCCCAGTAGTGTGTGTCGCTCAGGAG
>NW_006921612.1:4913861-4932729 GCF_000298275.1 Orycteropus afer afer
CTAGAACTCTTTAGGAACCTCTTTTTCTTGACTTTCCTTCCTTTGTTGCTCCAAGCAAATAGAGACTAATTGTGCCTTGGATAGCTGCTTGCAGGCTTTTGAGACCCCAGGCACTATGCTGTGAACTAGGAGGTAGGACAGCCCTACCTCCTACAGGTAGGACTGTTTATTAGGCTAATTAACTGGGATATTGTATGAAACTATGACCCTACACTTCCAAATGAAATGTGCAAAGACTTGGTTAGAAAACCAAAAGGGAAGAACACGCTTGGCATTTCTCAAGCTGAAAGAACTGAGGAAAAACTTAAGCCTCGAGTTGGAATATTGAAAGATTCTACGGGCAAAATATTTAATGATTCAGGAAGCATCAAAAGAAGATGGAAGGAATACACAGAGTCACCGTACCAAAAAGAACTTGTTGATTTTCATCCATTTCAGGAGGTGGCATATGTTCAAAAACCAGTACTATTGAAGGAAGGAAACAAAGCTGCACTGAAAGAATTGGTGAAGAACAAGGCTCCAGGAACTGATGGAATACCCATTGAAATGTTTCAACAAATGGATGGCCCGCTGGAGGCACTCACTTCGTTATGCCAAGAGATTTGGGAGACCTGGCCAACTGACTGGAAGAGATCCATATTAGTACCCATTCCAAAGAAAGGTGATCCCACAGAATGTGGAAATTATTGAACAATATAGTTAATACCACATGCAAGTAAAATCTTACTGAAGATAATTAAAAAATGGTTGCAGTAGTGTATTGATGGAGAACTTCCAGAAATGCAAGCTGGATTCAGAAGAGGATGTGGATGAGGGATATCATTGCTGATGTCAGATGGATCTTGGCTCAAAGCAAAGAATACCAGAAACTTGTGTTTTATTGACTATGCAAAGGCATTTGATTGTGTGGATCATAACAACTTGTGGATAACATTGAGAAGAATGGGAATTCCAGAACAGTTCATTGTACTCATGAGGAACCTGTACATAGACTGGGAGGCTGTCATTCGAATAGAAAAAGAGAAAACTACATGGTTTAAAATCAAGAAGGGAGTGCATCAGAGTTCTATCCTTTCACCGTACTTACTCAATCTGTATGCTGAGCAAATAATCTGAGAAGCTGGACTACATGAAGAAGAACATGGCATCAGGATTGGAGGAAGAATCACTAACAACCTGTGATATGCTGACGATACAATTTTGCTCACTGAAAGTGGGAATCACTTGAAGTACTTCCTGATGAAAATTGAAGAATACATTCTGCAGTATGGATTACATATCAATATAAGAAAACAAAAATCCTAACAGCTGGTCCTATAAGCAACATTATGATAAATGGAGAAAAGATTGAAATTGTCAGAGCCTTCACATTGCTTGGTTCTACAATCGACGCCAATGGAAGCAGTAGTCAGGACATCAGATGACATATAGCACTGGGGAAATGGGCTGCAAAGGACCTCTTTCAAGTGCTGAAGAGCAAAAATGACTCATTGAGGACTAAGGTGCACCTGACACAAGCCATGGTATTTTCAATTGCCTCATATGCATGTGAGAACTGGACAATGAATGAGGAACACCAAAGAAGAATTGATGCTTTTGAGCTGTGGTGTTGGCAAAGAATGCTGAAAGTACCATGGACTGCTAAAAGAACTAACAGGTCTGTTCTGCAGGAAGTGCAGCCAGAATGCTCCTTGGAGACGAGAATGGCCAGACTTCATCTCACCTACTTTGGTCATGTTGTCAGAAGGGACCATTCCATGGAGAAGGATGACATGCTTGGTAAGGTGGAGGGTCGACGAAAAGAGAGGAAGGCCCTCAATGAGATGGATTGACACAGTGGCAGTGGTGATGGGCTCAAGTATAGCAGGAATCATGGAGCTGGCTCAGGACCAGGCGGTGTTTTGCTCTGGTGTGCATTGGGTTGCTATGAGTCCGAGATGACTTGATGGCACCTAACAATAGCAACAACAAACCTCCAAACCAAGGAACAAAATTCCATGAGGTGTTTGGTTGTACATAAGCAGTTTCAGCAGGCTCTTTCTTCTTGTTGTAAGCATATCTATCAACAGCTTTTGCCACTTTAGCTTTTTTTAGGTGTACTACTTGTTGATGGGAGCTCTGGTAGTGTAGTGCCTAAGGCATTTGACTGCTAACCAGAAGGCTGGTGGTTCAAACCCACCAGCCACTCCTTAGAAGGAAGATTCAGCAATCTACTTCCATAGCAATACTGCTTTGGAAACAGAAGGAGGGATCACTATGAGTTGACTTGACTCGACTTGATAGCAGTGAGTTTGCTTTGGTTTGGTACTTGATAGCAATTAAAATGATCGACTGTGCAACTCTACCCTTAATCAGTGTGATTTTTCCATTGTGTGTACTGTTCTTACAAGCAGAAAAACAATTTTGATAAATTTGTTTTAAAATAGTCTCTTTTTATTTTAGTGGCTTTCTGACAGGAAGAAGAGAGCACTACAGAAGAAGGATGTTGGTGAGTATAATATTTATCCTCACTTTAGCTACATTAGTGATCTATGTTAAAATTCTTTCACTCATTATTGTTACCATATTTAAGTGAAGGTGTATGAAAATGCATTGAATTAATACAGAGGAAAATAAAATTTTGTTTTACCTTTTCCCTTCTTAAGAAACATTTTTTTTGTAGTTGATGTGTTCCTGGTATGTATGGGATTTGAATTATTTATTCCGTTATTGTTTCATGGATTATGGCAGAAGACATAAGGGACTTTGTTACTGACAACACAGCAAATAGCATGAATGTCAGCATATTTGTGTCATTTCCCCTTGTTCTTAAGTCCCAACGGGGTAACTTAATATGGCCTAGATGGGCAATGCTCATGTAGTGAGTTAGCATTACAGCTGAGGGGCGTTGAGCTTGAGAGAGCCACTGCTTTTATAGTAAGCAGTAAGCAAGTCTACTTTTTGTCCAGAGGGAGAATGCTACTTCTTCTTTTGAGGTTATCAGCTATATAAACAACACTGAAAAATGGCTCAGGTAGAAGACTGCCAAGGGCTTTTCAGCCTTGCCGTACCCAGCAAGATATATAGGAACACAATAGGCCCAAGAGGTACTGTGCCTCCTAATAGTTGCATAATTGCTCTGTTCTTCAATGTATAAAATCTTACTCCATTACCTAAACCCATTTGTCAGTTTTTGAGGTACAGAGACAATGAGCATTTTCTTTTTGAACAAAGTGGTTTTACATGCAGGAATATGAATATGATCATTGCAAAGGATTTTGATTCTTTAAGTTGTGGCAGCAGGGAAAGTAGGATATAAAATAGATTATTTTAATTTAAATAATTATAGTGGACAAATTTCCATTAAATTTTCTCTATTACTGCTTGTCATATTTGAGAGATGATTTTTTTCCCCATACATTTTATTTAACTTTTTCTGTAAATGTCATGTAGATAAGATATTAAAAGGGTTTCTGGATAGGAGATAAATTCCTTAAGGCAAGCATGTTGGAAAAGTATGCTTTATATAGTACTAAACTTGGAAAGTTAAAATTTCAAGTCAAAGGAAAAAACGGCTGATGTACAAATGTTTACTGATTCTGATTTAATCAGACACTCCTAGTGTTCTACCGTGTAACCTAACACTCTTGTTCATATTAATGGAAAAAAAAATTGTTTGTTTAATAGTTCTTCCAACCCAGTTCAAAACTAGTATGTGTCTTGCAAATTAAATGAACCAGATGTCATATTTGAGTTTAATAAATGAGGTGGTAATGTGCCGTAGGATGTTAAATAGTCTTTGTGTAATAGGCACATCGTCATGATAGTAACTGACAGTAATCCACTTGGTGACAATCTCTTGTAGGAAGAAACTGTTTTTTGTGAAGATCAGTTTAGTTTTTTGATTAAAGAATCCACTTAGTCTTCCTCCAGTTGGGTTAAGTATAGTGGTACCAGTAGAAGCAAAAGTCAGCCTGTAGTAGTTTCATATATAATCTTAAAATTTTGGAGACTTAATACAGTTAGTCAGATCCAACTTGATGGCAGTGAGTTTGGTTTGGTTTGGTAATACTGTTGTTATTTAGAAGAAAATTATAAGATTTTTTCCTAGCCATTATTGGGTAATGCTAGTGGTATACCAACTCCCCCTTTATTCATGTCTTAAATCTGTATACTTGTACTACTTGGACAGGTTTTTTCCATTAATGACAGTACTTTTTTTTTTGAAACAATGAAAATAAAGTACTTAGAAAAATAATGTATAAGCTAAGGAAAAACTTTGCTGTTTAATGTGCCCTTTTCTAAGACTTGGAAGCATTGGGAATTTTTTTTTTTTTACAAGTTTGTGGTTGTTGTGACTGCTTTGAAAACTTTGATCCCCCATGCTGTAGACTAGACAATGTTTTGTTTTTTTTGTAGATGTTCGTAGGAGAATTGAACTTATTCAAGATTTTGAAATGCCTACTGTGTGTACTACTATTAAGGTGTCAAAAGATGGACAGTATATTTTAGCAACTGGTAAGTAATCTTTTTAGTATAATGTATGTACATTTTATAGTAGGAAATACTGTGGTGGGAAAAGGCACTTTCTTTTTTAACCATAACATTTTATTATAAAACGTTTTAAACATGGAGAAATACTAAAAACACTGTAGGATGAACACCCATTTATCTACCACTTGGATTCTACAATAAGTATTTTGCTGTATTTGCTTTTATCACAAAATTGTCTATCCATCTCTTTCCACTCATCATTCCATTTTGTTTTTTGATGCATTTCAAAGCAAGTTTTTTTTTTTTTTTCAATTTTTATATATTGTGATTTGGATGAAGATTTACAGAGCAAATTCACTTTTCATACAGCAGTTCACATACACTTTGTTTCATGACTTGACTACAATTTACCCCAATGCAACAGCTTCCTTCCCACTTCCTCCACCTCTTCTCTGTGTCCATCCCTCCACTCAAAGCAAGTTTTAGCTTATTAGTATATTTCTCCTCTAAATATCTCAGCATGTTTATTACTAACTAGAGTTCAATATTTATTTATGGCCTTTTGTTTTTTAGTTCAAATTTACATATTGTGAAATGCATTGATCTTAAATCTACCCTTACGATGAGTATTGACAAATGCACACACCTATAACCCAAACCTCTATCAAGATGCAGAACATTCCTTTTACCCTAGAAAAATCCCCTTATGCTGCTCATAGTCAGTCCCTGCTCCCACCCATACAGAAGCCACACCTGCGCTGATTTTCTTCACCACCCCCCCAAGCAAGTTTATGCATTCTTTTTGTGTAAAACTAATTTGTGTTTGAAGCTCATCTATGTTGTTTCATGTGTCAGTAGTTTGTTCCTTTTTGTTACCAAATAGTGTTCCATTATATGACTATATCACAATTTATTCATTCTCCAGTTAATAGATATATGAGCTGTTTTTATGTTTTGGCTGTTGTTAATATAGCATCATGAACAGTCTTGTACAAATCTTTTTTGTGGACATCTGCTTTTATGTTTTAAAGACATACGCTTTCATTTATCTTTGGTAAATATCTACGAGTGAAATTGCTGGGCCTTTGGGTAGGTGTATGTTTAGTTTTATAAGAAACTGCCAGATCTTTTCCCAAAGGGATCATATCATTTTATCCTCCCACCAACAATGAATTAAAGTTCCAGGAAAGTTCACTTTTAACATAATGATTTTCAATATCATGTACTAAAGTTTTTGTATAAGTAGGATTTTACATTACTTTCATTACCATTATCAAAAAGCCATGGAATAGGAAAACTTTTTATGTGTCGTAATTTAGAACAGTATTACCCACCCTTTTTTGTTTGTGATTTTGGTATATATGTCCACATATATTTTTTCACTGGTTTAACAATACCCATCTATACCTCTTTTCCATCCCCTTTCATGTTTGTTAGAATGTTATATATGTACACATGCCAGTCTCTTTGGTTCTGTATTAGTTTATCTCAGTGTTAACACTGTCTGCATCTTTTAGTGTCCAGTTTTATATTCATAAACTGTTAAAGGCAATATGAAATCCAAGATACATGGATGCACTAAATACCTCTTTGAGGAATTGAGGGAACATCTACTGCTTCAGAGATAATAAGTGACTTGTCTAAACTCCCAGATCCAGTACTTGATAGAACAAGGATACAGATTAAATAAGAAGTTAAATATCTGTTCAGTTACAGTTTTAATTATGAAATTATCCGCTATGTCTAGGAAAAATTAATTTCTTCCCTTCTCATTCAGAACGTTTTGTTTATCTCTTTAAAATAATATTAAATAAATAATACATGAAATGTGGCTAGTGTGAGGAAATGAATTTTTAATTTTAACTTTAAGAGCCACACCATATTGAACAACATCATGCTCAAGTTCAAAGTCCCTTTGGTTCAGTTTTTCTCAAGAGTCCTTTTGCTGGTATTGGTCAGGGAAGTGGACTTGGAGGTATCACTTGCTTCTTTATTTAATTTAATAGAGGTTCTTCTCTTTTGATCTCTATCTCTGTGTCTATTTCTTATTCTAGGCCCTGAAACTGAAATAAAAATTGTCATGACCCAGCCCTTCAAGGAATTTAATTCTAGTTGGGGAAATCGACCTTCCAAAGAAATGAACCAAAGAGATGTGCTAACTATTGATTTGTTACTGGATGTAATCATGCCAGATTGAAATCTACTCTTAGGGTGTTGTTAGCCTTTGTAGGTACTTGTGAGTAAAAGAACAAGCTAACCAGAGGGCTACTTCTACTTATATTTTTTGTCACATTTTTTTTTTTTCTGATGGTCAAAGTAATATACGTCATCCTTTCTAACAATACAGAAGTTCAAAGAAACCCACCTAAAACAAACATACAAAAAGAAGTAGTGAAAGTTTTCCAGATATTAACAGTTTGGTGTTAAAAAGACAAACAAACAAACCCATTGCCATCAAGTCAGTTCTGTCTCTAGCAACCCCATTGGGTTTTCAAGGTGGTACATCTTTATGGAAATAGATTGCCTCATTTTTTTTTTTTTTTACCTTATTTACATTATTTTTATTATTACTATTTTTTATACTTTGTTGTGATTTGGGTGAAAGTTTACAGGGCAAATTCATCTTCCATACAGCAGTTCACATACACTTTATTTCATAGTGCATTTCACAGTGCAACAGGTCTCCTCCTACTTCCTCCCCGTAGCCACCTCTTCCCTGTGTCCTTCCCTCCTATGCATTCCCCCCCCCCCCGCCCCCAGCTGTCTCCCTGGACATACACAGCCCTTCTATTCTCCCATAATTGATCTCTCCAAGGAGTGCATCCACCTAATGCAAATGTTGAGCTCATATGCCTGTCTTTTGTTTGGCTGGAAGCCACAGGAGTGGGTTCAATTCCAGACCTAAAGGGCAGTTAGGGGCCATTGTCTCAGGGGTTTCACCAGGCTCTGTCAGACCAGCAAAACTGGTCCCTTTTTAGATTGCCTCATTTTCCTTCTGTTGAGTGGCTTGTGGGTGTGAACCGTTAACCTTCTGGTTAGCAGTCAGATGCCTTAGGTACTGTGCCACCAGAGCTCCTCAATAGGTTAGTAAATAGCTTTTCAAATTTTTTTACACACACACAGAGAAATACAGAAACAGATGCACATATGTATATACAAATCTACTAAAATTAACATCATGTAATAGGGGGCTTCTAGTATATGTCCTTTTTAATGAGATCTTAGACTTTGATTCATCCCAGTAAATGTAAGATTACCTCATGCTTTTCTTTTTCAAATGTCTTTATTGATTTTAAAAATTGATCTATTTCTTTTCCTGATTGTAAACATGAGAAACTTAAATAAAAAGCAAACATTACAGAAGTACAAAGCATGAAATATGAATGTCCCCAAAATTACACTTCACAGAGATAAACAATTGCTGTGCAGGTAGTGCTTTTTTCTCTAATTCTCTTTTTTTAATATTTTGTTGTGATTCTGGAGAAAATGATACAGCATATTAGGTTTCATTTAATAATTTCTGTACATATTATTCAGTGACATCAGTTATACTTACGACAGTGTGTCAGCATTCTCATTATTTCCATTCTGGTGCTTTTGTTTCCATTAATCCATCTTGTCCCTCCTTACCTTTTCATCTGTGGTCTAGATTGTTTGGAGGAGCGTAGTACTCACAGATGATTTATTTATTTTATGAGCCACTCTATCTTTTAGCTGCTGATAGTTGACCTCCAGGAGTGATTTCAGTTCCAAGTTTAAAAGGTGCAAAAACGACAAGGAGGCCACGTGTTCTGACCTCCTCTAATCCTACAAGAGGAAGACAGGATTACCAGCAGTAACCCAAAGCCTATTCCTACAAGGCCAGACATGCCGCCTCCCTCCAGCCCTTTCACCCACTGTTCCTCCCAAAGCACCCACCACCTCTCCTCTGGGTTCGATAATTCGCTGCAGTCGCCACACAGAACTCACGGATTACGGGGTTTATTAGGGAAGCACCAGGCTACAACTCAAGTTCAGGAAAAAATGCTCAGTCTCTCTTCCAGCCCACCGTCCCTCAGCCAACAGTCTCTGACAGTCTCTTTCCCAGCAGTTCTGGTCCCTCAGTGTCTCACTCAGCGATGCGTGTCTCTTGCGCCTCTTTCCCAGCAGCACATGTCTCTTTCCGGGGTTCGTGTCTCTTTCAGTAGCACGTCTTCCTCAACCAGCAGTCAGAGCGAGTTCTGCCTCTAGGAGGCCTCCTTTTGACCCGGCAGGATGGTCAAACTAGCCAATCACAGCATCAGAACTCTAAGCACCTGAGAGAGAGTGGGAACCTCCCATAACATTGTGTTGTGCCACGCCCAACAGAAATACTCCACGTGGATAACATTTACAATCAGGAGCTCCTCAGTTGCTCATTCCACCACTGAGTTTACAATGACTTATGAGTAGAAAAGCCATAAAAAATAATTTACTACACTGCAAAAGGTATCCCAGGATGATAGTCTTGAGGGTTCCTCTAATCTCTGCTGGTACAATCGGCCTTTTTGTAGCAGTTTTGAGTTTTGTTCTACATATTTTTCCCATTTTATCTAGGACCATCTATTATGTCCTGGTTGGAAAGGTCAGTGGGGTAGCTAGGCACCATCTAGTTCTAGTCTTATGGTAGGTGAGGCCATGGTTCATGTAGACTGTTAGTCCTCTATACTAGCTTCTTCTTTGAGTCTTTGGTCTCATTCCTTCTCTTTTGCTCCAGGGACATAGAAACCACTAGTTGTACCTTAGATGGCCATTTGCACTTTTAAGACTCCAGACACTACTTACAAACTAGGTCTCCAGCTCTTTTCTAGACAAACTGCTAACATTATTGTTTGATTTTAAAAAATAGGATAATATATGCATTATTTCGCAATGTTCACTTGCTTGCTCATGGGCTCTCTGTATTTTCTCTTACTTTATAATACATTTTGGCAGCTTTTCATCTCAATAATAAGTCTTCCTTATCCTCTGTGTGGGCCATGTAATATTCCATTTTATGGATTTACCATTGTTTATTTAATCATTTCCCTATTGATGGACATTTTATTTGCTTTCAGTTTTTGGTCATTTATAAACAATGCTGCAGTGAACATTCTTCATATCTTTGGTACAGTTGTAGGTGTATTTTTTTAGGATAAGTTAAAATACAGAGTCAAGATGTATAAACGTGTGTTTGTGTACATGCATATAATTTTTTTTTTTTGTCTTTAACAGATTTATTTTCTCATAATTTAGGAACTAGAAGCTTGACTTCAAGGTACTGGCTCTAGGGGAAGGCTTTGTCTCTCTGTCAGCTCTGGAAGGAAGGTCCTTGTCTATTTAGGTTCTGTGGACCAAGCATTCCTTGGAGATCTCCATGTGCCTTGGCATTAATCTCTCCCTTACTAGGAAATTCTCAGCAAAAGGACCCTGGGTCCGAAGGACACTCTATACTCCCAGCTATTCTTTCTTGGTGGTACTGAGGTTCCTCAAAAATTATGTATTTTATAAATATTACCAGATTATTCTTCAAACTAGTTGTATGCTATCAACAGTGTATGAGACTATTTCCTTTTCAGTTTTCTTGGGAGCTCTGGTAACATAATGCCTAAGGCACTTGACTGCTAACCAGGAGGCTGGCGGTTCAAACCCACCAGCCACTCCTCGGAAGGAAGGTTGGGCAATCTACTTCCGTAGCGATACTGCCTCAGAAACCCATGGAGGGGTCGCTATGAGTCGGGTCCGACTCCACGGCACACAACAACACCACCGCCACCAACACCAGATATTAAGCATCTGCTTAATCTTTGTCAATCAGATAGGGAAAACAGTTGTCTCTTTTCATCTTCTTTTGTTAGATTATTAGTGATGTTTATTAGTATTTGTGTTTCATTTTCTTTGACTTGCTTGTTTATATCCATTGTTCATTTCCTCCTTAGGGTGTTTAGGAGGGGTTGTTTTTAAATCCTTTTCTTTTGATAGAGCTATAATCAATCCTATCTAGCACTGAAGAAAAGATATACTCCCCATACATGCAGGATATTATCTATGAAAAGTATGCTCTATATGTTTTTACATCATACTAATTTTTTATAGGGACATATAAACCTCGAGTTCGATGTTACGACACCTATCAATTATCCTTGAAGTTTGAAAGATGTTTAGACTCAGAAGGTGAGTAAGAGGTTAGATTTAAATTCATGAAAATTGCCTTTTGAAAAAAATAAAAGCTGTGGTAAATATATATGTAACAAAATATTTTCTGTTTTAACATATTTTTGCATGTACAATTCAATGACATTAATTATATTCATCATGTTGTTCAACCATCACCACTGTTTATTTCTTCACTTTTCCTTCATGAAAATAGCTTTTTTTATTTGGCTGCTTTTCTGCTTTTTAAGATGGGAATAGAAGGTGTATTAGTTGTTGATTGCTGTGTGCTTGAACAATTTCTCTCAGAAAGATCAGTACAAAGCCAGTCCCCATGAGGCAGAGGTTAAAGATGTCCCAAATGTCCAAACTACTATGCCACTCTATCATTTCAGACATTAACTCCTCCTCCTTACAGTAATTTCCCGTCTTAGGGTTCTGTATTTTGCTGTAATGCCTCACAGAATTCACAGACACCCAAGGGATCGTCTCACATAGTAGTGGTGGAAGATGGCAGGCTGGTGAGTCCCAGGTTCGTGAGTGGGTCTGGAGGATTCTCCCAATTCTCGGGGTTTGATGAACCTCGATCGGCAGATCAGATGACGGCTGCTGTCCCAAATCCAGGGGGTGAGATGAGGATGAGCCAAAACACAAAGCTGAAGCAAGAGGAGGGCGAACCTTCCCAGGAGATATACCCTCAAAGAAGCTAAGTGTGGTGCCTTGAATTATACCCTGAAGCAAGGCAGGACTCAAGATACATTCCACTTGTGTTGCCCCAACAGAAATAACCTAAGTGGATGGCTTTAATAATCAGCAGTTCAAGGCAAATCCCATCACAGAGCCGATTGCCAGTCATTATAGGGAACGACTACTACCAGCTACCCAGCCAAGTTGATACCTGACCTTAACTACCACACCACCCCAAACAGGCATGGATAATAGGATTACATCACAGAATGAAGGACAATGGCTAGAAGGGCCATATCAAGCAATTTACCACGCTGTGTAACAAATTAGCACAAACTTAGTGGCTTAGAGAAATATCATTTATTGATTCACAATTCTGTAGGTCATAATTCCATGCAGGCTCTATACTCAAGGTGTCAGATGAGCTGGGTTCTTACCTAGAGGCTCTGGGAAAGAATCTGCTTCCGAATCTGTTCAGGTTGTTGACAGAATTCGTTTCCTGTGGGTATAGGGCTAGGGTCCCTGTTTCCTTGCTGGCTGTCAGCTGGTGATCACTCTCAGCTTCTAGAGGCCACCTGCATTCTTTTCTCACATGGCTCCCTCCATCTTCAAGCCAGCAAATAACGGCTGATTGGGTCCCTGGACTGCTTCAAATCTCTCTGACTTTCTCTTCTGCAGCTAGCCCGAGAAAAGTCTGCTTTTAAAGGGCTCATGTGGTTAGAGTAAGCTTACTTTGGTAAATCTCCCTTTTGTCATAATGTAATGTAATCATGGGAGTGATGTCTCATATCACAGGTTCTGCTTACATCCTAAGAGGAGGTGATTGTATAAGGGTGAAGGTTATTCTTAGAATTCTGTTAAACACCCATGGCAAGCTAAAGTGGGAAATTTTAAGTATATTTATTATTTGGTGTGATTTTTGAAATTGAGGTAAAAGAAGTTAGTAAAATATGAATTCTATAAGATTATAAACATACTCCTAACTTATTTCACCCTTTGCTTTTTGAAAACAATAGAAGCCCTGTGGACTGCTAATGATAACTGTTTTAGGTCTTTTGTTTTTTTAGCAGGTATACTATAATTGGGTAAAAGGTACTGTTACCTTTTTTTAAAGTATCAGTCTTAGAAAGTTTTTTGATTTAGATTTGGAAATCTTAAAAAACAGAAGAATTTGTCATTACATTTGTGAATTTACCTGTTTTTAATTGTCTTTAGTTCTATAGAAAATCCACTTGATCTGCAGTGAGAACTAGTAAAGCCTTTAATTTGCTATTTGGTGTTTTGGGGCAGTACAACATGGAAATTTTATTCTTGTCTTATGTAGTGGCAAAAAAAGAAAAAAAGCAGTATTTGTGTATAATTTCTGTGGTGAATTAGAATTCTTCCTTAGTGTTGAGTTTGCATTTTCATTAAAAGCTTCTATTGATAATTGTATTTTTCCAACTATTTCTTGTTTTTCAGTTGTCACCTTTGAAATTTTATCTGATGACTATTCCAAGGTATGTTTGAGAGCATTGATTTGTTCCTGCAATAGTTAAGACATGAATGACTGGAATTGTATTTTTGTTATAAGTAATTTCATAATGTTTGCATTGTTAAATTAAAGATGTCTGTGTAGTAAAATGTAACTAAACATTTTCTATTAATATATTTTTAATTTATCACACGTATGATAATTAGTCTTTAGAAATAACTGATAGAAATAGCCTTTGGATAGTTTAATATTAAAATGAGTTTTTCACATGATATGTGAAACCTTATTTATATCTTAAAGAATGGTTAGAAGTAATTTTTTTTGACTGTTTTGTGTTGTAGATTTGTGGGTCTGGTTATTGCATTAAAGATATATTTATTTGCCAGGTTGCTTTCACATTCTTATTCACATGTGGAAAGTAAAATTGTGTTGTTGTATGATTTTCTTAACTCTGTACAGGATTGTAGCATATTCTGAAACAGTTCAAGACACAGCTAAATAGATTACTTCTTTCCTTTTTTTTTTGGTACTATCAGTCTGAAAGTCCTTGTTCAATTTTAAATTAAAAGTTTTTAGTCACATGTCATCTTAAAGACAAACTGAATTTTCTTAGTTGGCTAAGTATGCTTTATTATGGCTTTATATGTTGTCTTCGGTTCAGGAAATTAAGGAATACAGTTCATCCTTTTGTGTGTGGTAGCCATTTTTAATTTGTTTTAGAATGTGATTTTACACTGCATTTTGTCTAAATAATGATAAACTTGCTTTTAAATGTCATCTGCAGATTTTTAAAATACCTTTGTGATATATTAAAGTTAAGTTTGTGCAAGGAGGCTCATCCAAGTTTGTGTGATAATTGGGGTGTTATTAAAATGTGCGCCTAAGTGAAATGAGAAATTACTCACTGAAGTTACTATGCAGTGCTCTGCTTTATAAAATGCTGGTGCCAGAAAAATAAAGGTTATGTTTTTAAGTTTTTCATTTAGAAAGTAAGGCTTGCAGAAAACCTGTCCATGATGCAAGATGGCATTAAGAAACCAATGGAAAGGTAGATAGAATATATAGGTATGTGTTTAAAGAGCAAAAGAGCAAGAGGGAGAGATCAGAAATTGTTTTTTTCTCTCAGTTTTAGTAGTAATGATAAAGTAAACATTTTGTCTCAAAACTTAAGCAAACTGATTTTCTTGTTTCATTTTCAGATTGTCTTCTTACATGATGATAGGTATATTGAGTTTCACTCACAACAAGGTTTTTACTACAAAACCAGAATACCAAAGTTTGGGAGAGATTTCTCTTACCATTATCCATCCTGTGACCTGTACTTCGTTGGTGCAAGGTATTGGATTTCATCACTCTTTGTTTTCTTCTTTTCATCCCCTAAGACAATTTCTGTTTCTAAAATTTCTTTTATATTTTATTTGTTTAAATAACTTGATTTGTTACAAAAATTCACAAGTGAGATGTGGTTATTATAAAAAACAACAAATAAAAAACACCAAACCTTAGAAATCAGGAATAAGTAAAAAGAACAAAAGAAATAATTGCTTACATATTGATACATATGATTTATAAGTGGTATTATAACGTACTGTTTAATACTTACTATTTCATTTAATATATATATTTTTAGTGTTAAAATATTTGTGGTAGTTAACTTCTCCCAGTGCTTAAAACAGGAAATACTAGTAGGAAATATTCAAGCCTGTATAGCATAGTCCAGTTGCCCCAGTTTATTAGACATAATACAGTTTTAATTTCATTCCCCAGTTTTCTGTTTATTTACAAATGCTAGTAGCTCCTGCTTTGTTTCAGCATCAGTGATGAGTTATATCTGGACCAGTTTGTGATTAAGGCCTCATGTGATTTAGGACTCTGGTTAAAAAGAAAAAAAAATGGGAGGAGGAGTCTAAAGAAGAATAAAACATGATCTCTGTCTTTAGCTTGCTTAAAGAATATAGTTTTAAAGTGATTGGCTCATTTAGAAATTATGTCTTTGACTTTTATTGCCTAAATCTGAGGACAGAGAAATGTTGTTGTTGTTATGTGCCATCCAGTTGGACCCAACCCATAGCGACCCCTCCTTGGGTTTCCAAGGCAGTATCACTACGGAAGTAGATTGCCCCATTTTCCTTCCAAGGAGTGGCTGGTGGGTTTGAACCGCCAGCCTTCTGGTTAGCAGTCAGGCACTATGCTACCAGAGCTCTCCCATTGGGGTTCCAAGGCTGTAAATATTTATGGAAATAGAGTGCCTCATCTTTCGTCTGTGGGCAGGCTGGTGGGTTCAAACCACCGACCTTTAGCAGCCAAATGCCTTAACCAGTATACCACTAGAGCTTCTTTGGTAACCTAATAGGGAGCAATATTGATGAAGCCAGTTTCATTGCCCTATTACATGGTATTTTAAAGCTTTTTCTTAAATGCTTGTCCTTTTTATGATTTAGGAAATAACATTATTTTAGAAAATTGAGAAAACATAGAAAAGCATAAAGAAGAAAAAATCGCCGTAATCCACCTAGAGAAATACTATGCTAATAATACCTTTATTAGTATTTTACTGTATTTCCTTCTAGTCTTTTCTTGTAAGTATACATACTTACTAAAAACTCATTGCTGTCAAGTCAGATCCAACTCATAGTGACCCCTCCTTGCATTTCTGAGGCAGTATCACTACAGAAGTAGATTGCCCAGTCTTCCTTCCGGAGAGTGGCTGGTGGTTTTGAACTGCCAGACTTCTGGTTAGCAGTCAGATGCCTTAGGCATTATGCCACCAGAACTCTCATAAGTATACATAGATTTATTATATATACTTTTGAATCTTGATTGGTTTTTTTTTTTTTTTTTTTACTTTTATAAACTAGAGAATCCATGTTATTTGTTAGTAATGTTCTATTTCATAACTTCATATTTCCTTGGCCCATGGTTGGTTTAAGTCACTTTTATATGTGAATGAATTCATAACTTCCTAAATAAGATGATTCCTTTTTAAGGTTTAGAATACACATTTGTGTCAGTTTTACAAAGGGAATTGATGCTTTATGAATGAATTGATACTTCATTTAGTTAAAGTCCACTGTAGTTTACCAGACTTTTTTCTTTATTACTTTGTAGCTCTGAAGTTTATAGATTAAATCTAGAGCAAGGACGATACCTAAATCCTCTACAGACTGAAGCTGCGTAAGTATTTTTAATGATCTTGCCATTTTTGACCAGGAGATGGAGCTAGACCTCAACTTGTTATCATCTAACCTGGGATATTCCATTTAAGCAAAGCCCTGGGCAACATGGTTAGAAATAGTACCATTAAGTTTTAAAACTAAATATTCACTAAAGACTTGGTGATTATTTACAGATTTTTATTTTAGGAAGTTTAAAAAAATGTACTCAAAACTTCAGAATTTACGACAATAAAAAAGTCTCTTAGCTTTTTTATCTCTGTTATTGTCCTTAAAATTTTCATTCATGGTTTTGTTGTGTAGTATTTTCTTAACTTTGGGTACCATTTTTTATTATCTTTTTTTCTAGCAGATATTTAAGATTTTTTCACATTTTCTTTTTTTCATACATTTTTTCAGTCTATACTTATTTAAAGTAAAATTTTCTAAGAATCAATCTATCACCATCACCATCATTATTATCATCATCACAGTGGTGAAAATACTTATTATATGCCTGGCATTATTATATTTTAATCATTTTACATATATTAACTTGTTTTAAACTTTAATCTTTTTTTTTTCCCTGCTGCAAAAGACTTCTTTATTTATTTTTTAAAAATTTTTGTTGTGATTTGGGTGAAAGTTTACAGAACAAATTCATCTTCTATACAGCAATTCATGCACATTTTGTTTCATGACACTAACTGCAGTTCCCCACAGTGTAACACATCATTTCTCACTTTCTCCTGTAGTTATTTTTCCCTGTGTCCTTCTTACCTATGCATTCCTGCCCCCTGAGTTATCTCCCTTTGCAAATACTGCCCTTGTTTTCCCATGATTGATTGTTCTAAGGAGTGTATCTACTTGATATAAATGTTTATCCTATATGTCTGTTATTTGGCTGGAAGCCATGGGAATGAGTTCAATTCCAGACCTGAAATGTAACTAGGGCCATAGTTTCAGGGGTCTCACCAGGCTTTATCAGACCAGTAAAACTGGTCTTTTTTTATAATTTTGAATTTTGTTCTACATTGTCCTCTCTATGCAGGATCTCCTGCACTGATCCCTTTCCAAGTGGTTGACAGTAGTAGCTGGGCACCATCTAGTTGTTCTTTTCTCATGGTCTTATAGACTAAGTTTCACATGGTCCCTTAGACTAATTGTTTCTGTCTTTTGTTTTCTTCATTCTTCTTTGCTCTGGATGAAGAGAGACCCATTGTTGCATCTAGATGGCCACTTGTAAGTTTTTAAGACCCTAGTCATTACTCACCAAAGTAGGATGTAGAACAATGTTTTTGTGTAGCATGTTATGCCAGTTGAGTTTGATGTCTCCTGTGACATGGTCCTGAGTCCACAGGTCCAACAACTTGCTCGCTCAGGGTGGTTGACTGTGGCCAAGAAATTATTACTTTGCCCCTTGTTAGCTCTATTATAAATATGGACATTGTTACAGCACATACAAATACGTATGTAGAAATACCATCTGCCAGTCTTCTATATGGTCATGGGTATATTCCCTTTTGCCTGATTACACCTGATCAGTCCGTCTGTCTATCATCTAGTTACCCATAGATTAAGGTATGTTATCACTGATAGTGCAGTATTGTATATGTAAAAGGGTTTATCTTGGTTGTGTATGCCTCTAGGGCACCTCTTTGTGTCTTCTTTTTCCTTCGTGTTATTGTATTGGTCACTCGTTTTTGGCATATTACCTTTCCCTTCACCCACATCAGTACTTGCCTCTACCTCTCTAACAGTGTTGCATCCCCACCCATCCCATCCCTGTTAACCAAGAAAGTTTCCTTCCATATGTAAACATTTCTTTGACTTTTTATAATAGTGAACTAATACAATATATAAACTTAAATCAGTTTTCATGGTAGGTTATAGTACTATCTCCGTTTGGCATATAGGGCAGCTCAGGCTCAGAGAGATTAAATAACTTGCCCAAGGTCAGATGGCTAGTAAGTGGTGGAGGTTGGGTTCTTTCTCATCTTTGAATAGTAGGAACTTGTTGGATTTTCCTTATTGCTTTGAAAAGATTTCTAAAGTTTTGAGGGACATGTTGTGTTAAACTAATATTTCTGTGCTACTTACTAGTTTTATGACTCTCAGAAGTTTCCAGGTAAATGTTTGAGAATTTTTTTTCACACTTGAAATGTTGGGAAAAAAAATTGTAGGGAGAAAGCTCAGAAAGCAGGAATGCATAGGAAAGAAGGACACAGGAAAAAGATAACCACAGGGTGGAAGTAGGAAGAGAGCTATGACATTATGGGGATTGCAGTCAATGTCATGAAACAAAATGTGTATGAACTGCTATATGGAAAATGAGTTTGCTCTGTAAACTTATACCCAAATCACAATGAAAAAAAAAGTATAGTAACTTCAGGATGCATTGGAATAATAAAAAGTTATCTGCTCTTTAGCAGATAATAAGACCTACTATTTATTGAATGTCTTCTATACTCTGGGCATTGTGCTGAGTGTTTGGCAGTTCTTTGTATTTAACCCTCATAACAACCTGGTGAAATAACCATTTTACTGAAGAGGAATCAATATACCTAACTAGGTAATTGACCTTAAATCTGTATACCCAACTCAAGCTTGTCAAGTGTTAGCATTCATAAATAAGATGACTCTTTTAAGATTTAGAATATATATTTGTATAAGTTTTATAAAAGGAATTGAACTTTATAGATTAAATCAAGAGCAAGGATGATACCTGAAACCTCTAGAAACTGATACTATATGAGTATTTTTAATAGTATTGCTGTTTTTGATCAAGGGAGAAGGAAGGGCTGCTTGTGCACAGGGAGACAGCTTAAGGGGGTAGGAGAGTATGGAGGGATGGACACTGGGAAGAGGTAACTATGGGGAAGAAGTGGGAAGGGAGCTGTTGCATTGTGGTAAACTGTGGTCAATGACATGA
>NW_006921612.1:4957591-4958168 GCF_000298275.1 Orycteropus afer afer
GATAATGGTCTGTAGTTTTCCTTTTGAGTGATGTCTTTGCCTGGTTTTGGTATCAAGGTTATGCTTGCTTCATACAATGTGTTAGGATGGATTCCATCCTCTTGTTGTTTTTGGAATAGTTTGAATAGGAATGGTGTCAGTTCTTCTCTGAATGTTTGGTAGAATTCTCCAGTGAAACTCTCTGGGCCAGGACTTATTTTGTTGGTAATTATTGATGATCTGTTCAATTTCTTCTTTTGTTATGGATCTTTTAAACTTTTCTACCTCAGTCTGTGTTAGTTTATGTAAGTAGTGTGTTTGTAGAAATCTGTCCATTTCTTCCAGATTTTCAAGTTCGTTGGAGTATAGTTCTTCATAGTTTTTTATTTCAGTTGGTTCTGTTGTGGTGTTACCTGTTTCATTTGTTATTTGTGTTATTTGTATTCTGTCCCTCTTTTTCTTTGTTAAATTTTCCAGTGGTTTGTCAATTTTATTAATCTTTTCAGAAAACCAACTTCTGGTCTTGTTGGTGTTTTCTATTGTCTTTCCATTTTCTGTTTCATTGATTTCTGCTCGAATCTTGATTATTTCCTTTCTT
>NW_006921612.1:4960510-4968518 GCF_000298275.1 Orycteropus afer afer
GGTTTAGTATCTTGGAAGCTTATTTTACTTTGGATATGCCCATAGCTGTAGTTTCTGGGTTATGTCATATTGTGTATTAATAGTTGGTTGTTATTTGCTAGTTTTGGTTTTCTGTTCAAAGGACTCCCTTTAGTATCTCTTGTAAGGTTGGTTTGCTTTTAACAAATCCCTTTATTTCTGCTTCTCTGGAAATCTCCTAATTTCACCATCATATTTGAGGGACAGTTTTGCCAGGTATATAATTCTTGGGTGAAAAGTTTTCTCTTTCAGGGTTTTATATATAGCATCCCAATGCCTTCTTGCTTGCATGGTTTCTGCTGAGAAAGCAGAGCTTATTCTTACTGGTTGTCCTTTGTAAATAAGTTTTTGTTTTTCCCATGCTGCTTTCAGGATCCTGTCTTTGTCTTTGGTTTTGATGAGCTTGATGATGATATGTCTTGGTGGTTTTTCTTTTGGGATCTATTCTGTTTGGGGTTCATTGGACTTCCTGAATGGATATATTCTCATCTTTCATCATAGCAGGGAAGTTCTCTTCCAACAAACCTTGGACAATTTTCTAAGTGGTTTTATTTTTCTTTTCCTGTTCTGGGATTCCAATGACATGTAGGTTGTTCTTTTTGATGGTCTCCCGCATGATCCTTAGACTTTCTTCATTTTGTTTTGATCTTTTTTCTGATTGATCCCTTTCCATAGAAATATTCAGGTAATTGTCTTCAATCTCATTAATTCTGTCTCCCATTGCATCAATTCTACTCCTTTACCCTTTTGATGTGTTACCTATTTCTGAAAATTCAGTAATAATCTTCTGGATTTCTGTGTGTATGTTTTGAATCATTCTAATTTTTCATTTATTTTGTCATTTTGTTCTTGTATTTTCTTCCAGAATTCTTCTAGGGATTTATCTGTTTTTTACTTGATCTCTCTCTCAATCCTTTGAAGGTACCTGAATATAATGCTTTTTAATTCCTTATCAGGGAGTTCTAATGATGTTTCTTCCTCAGGGATGTGTTCTGGGTCTCTATCCTGCTCCCTTGTTTGAACCACTTTATCTTGCTTCTTTGTGTGGACTGTGATGGTCTGTTGTCTCTGAGACATTGTGACATTATTGTATTTAGATCTCTGTTAACTGTGTGTTAAGAGCAGCTAAAGGTGAGTCAGGCTTTTCTTGGGGATTGTTTATTTTAGGCCTGTTGGTAGAGAAGGAGGTGGTGACTCTCAGTAAGTGAAGCTGCAGGAGGTGTGGGTGTAGTTATGTCATATGAGGACTGTTGCTGTCTCACAGTTGCAGAAAAATAACAATTGAATAACCATCAAAAAAGTAAAAGCAAATGGATAAAAAACACAGCGTGTAATCACAGGAACAGTTACCAAAAAAGAATAAAGGGAAAAAAACAAAAACAAAGCAAAACAAAAACTCCTGCAATATCTGGGGAGAGGGCAGTAAGAGAAAAATGTAGAGAGGGAGAATAATGAAGAAAAAAATGAGAAAAATGCAAAATGAAAAACAAGAAATGGGTTACCCACAAGACAGAAAGAAAAAAAGAATTAGAACCGGGAACATGGAAAATAAAAAAAGCTAAAAACTAGAACCTGGGAAGAGTAAAGAATGATAATAAAAAGAACAAAAGTAATAATAATAGTGTTGTTGTTGTTATGTGCCATCGTGTAGGGCCCGACTCATAGCGACCCCTCCTTGGATTTCTGAGGCAGTATCAGTACGGAAGTAGACTGCCTCATCTTTCTTCCGAGGTAGTTTTAAAACAGACAAAAACAAACAAACTAAAAAAAAGAAAAAAAAATCTGGACAGAGCGGGGCCAGGTACCCAGCCTCTGTTGGAGAACACAGACTAGGATGGAATTTTTGCCAGCCTAGAAGGTGAGTGGGAGTGAAGGATGGCCACATCTCTATTCACCAAGAGAGTGTGGGGTATAAGAATAACAAGGCGAATGTTGTACCTTTCTAGTAGTCTGTGTGTCCAGGATGTCTTTCTAGTTCTCAGGAAGCGGAGCCTGGGACAACGCTGTCACTTTAAATATCCAAAATTGTCAAGCTGCTTGTAAACATTCAAAATGGTTGCGCCCTTTCGACAGGCAAAAGTCCACAGCTCAGCCCACCTCTCTCTTTTCTGCTTTCTGTTTTATTCCCCAGCCACCAAAGCAGTCCTCCATGCAGTCCCTGGCTAGTAGGGCTGAATTTTAGGTTAATTCTTAGGTCCTACCACCACTCAGCAATATCCAAGCTGTCTGTGCCATCAAGATCACTGCCAGACTGCAGCTCCATATGTCTCCTTTTGTGGTATTTTCATGCAAATTCTTCCGCTAGTTGGAGTTTAGTCCACTTCTATAGCCTTACCTTCAAAGCTGAGGGATCCAGGATTATCTTCTGTATCTGTGTTAATTGGTTCCCCTTTTCTTTGTTGAAGAAGGTCTATGCAGTCTTTCTCCCTATTCTGCCATCTTACTGGAACTCTGATGATGATATGTCTTGGTGATTTACTTTTGGGGTCTGTCCTGTTTGGGGTTCGTTGGACTTCCTGAATGGATATAGTCTCATCTTTCATCATACCAGGAAAATTCTCTTCCAACAAATCTTTGATAATTTTGTCTGTGGTTTTATTTGTCTCTTCCTGTTCTGGAATTCAGATTGTTGTTGTTTGTTGTTATGTGCCATCAAGTCGGCCCTGACTTATAGTGACTCCTCCTTGGGTTTCCGAGGCAGTGTCACTACGGAAGTAGATTGCCCCATCTTCCTTCCGAGGAGTGGCTGGTGGGTTTGAACTGCCAGCCTTCTGGTTAGCAGTCAAGTGCCTTAGGCGCTATGCTACCAGAGCTCCTGGAATTCAGATTACACATAGGTTATTCCTTTTGATGTATCCCACATTAACCTTAGTCTTTCTTCATTTTGTCTTGATCTTTTTTCTGATTGATCCCTTTCCAAAGAAGTGTTCAGGTATTTGCCTTCAATGTCACCTATTCTGTCTTCCATCGATTCATTTCTGCTCCTTTGCCCATTCAAGGTCTTACCTATTTCTGAAAATTTCGTATTAATCTTCTCTATTTCTGTCTGTAGATTTTGTATCATCTATGATTTTTCATTTATTTTGTCATTTTATTCTTGTATTGTCTTCCAAAATTGTTACAGGGTTTTCTCTTTGTTTTCCTTTATCTGTCTCTCAGTTTGTTGAAGATATCTTAATATTTCTTTTTTTTTTTTTTTATTGTGATTTGGGTGAAAGTTTATAGAGCAAATTCACTTTCCATACAGCGGTTCTTGTTATGATTCTTGAATTCCTTATCAGGGAGTTCCAGTGCTGTTTCTTCCTCAGGGATGTGTTTTGGGGTTTATCTTGGTCCCTTGTTTCTCCTGCTATCTTGCTTCTTTGCGTGAGCTGTGATGCTCTGTTGTCTCGGAGTCATTGTGATGTTTTTGTTTTTATATTTAATTGGTGATTGTATGTTGGAGTGACTTGCCCATGATTTTCATTTTATTTGTTTTGTTTGTATGTTATCTATGCAAGCAGGGTACTGTGCTCTTCTATTCACTTGTTGACAGCACTTATACACTCACCACCTGTCTCCTTTTCTGTTGTTAGTCTTTTGTATGTCCCTGCTGAACTTGTCAGGCAAACAGAGCTTGTTCTTAGGTCCCTGAAATCCGAATGAGAATGCTATCATTTTAAAATCAAAAATGGTTGCCACTTGTTAAGGTTCAAAATGGCTACGCCCTCAGTTACTTTAAATATCCAAAATAGCCACTACATGTAAACATTCAAAATGGCTGTGCCGTCAGTCACTTTAGATACTCAAAATGGCTGCCGCTTATAAACATTCAAAATGGCTGCACCCTCGGTCACTTTAAATATCCAAATGGCTGACATGTGTAAACAGTCAAAATGGCTGCATCCTTGGTCACTTTAAATATCCAATATGGCTGCACCCTCGTTTACTTTAGATATCCAAAATGGCTGCTGCGTGTAAACAATCAAAATGGCTGCACCCTCTGGACAGCAGAAAGTCAACAGCTCAGTTTTTCTCCCTCCTTGCTCTTTCCCTTCCTAGTCATAGGCCACCAGCGCAGTCATCCCTGCAGCACTTGGTGACCAGTGCTGATCTTTAGGTCCATTCTCAGGTCCTAATACCTGTTGGAAATATTCAGGTTGTTGGTCCCGTCAGGGTGGCTGACAGTCCGCAGCTCTGACCGTTTCTGTACTCAACTGTTTTCATTCAGGTTTTTCCACTAGTTGGTGCCTCATCCACTTCTGTATAGTTCCTTTCAGTGCTCAGGGCTCCAGGATGATCTTCTGTATATCTGTCAATTGGTTTTCCTTTTCTGTGTTGAAGAAGGTCTATGTTGCTTGTCTGCCTATTCCTCCATCTTACTGGAAGTCTGCGCGTCCCCCTCCTTTTTTTTCTTAAATGATTTTGAGTTTTGTTCCACATTGTTCTCCCCCTCTATCTAGGGTCTTTTGTAGAGATTCCCCTCCAAGTGGTTGACAGTGGTAGCCAGGCACCATCTAGTTCTTCTGGTCTCATAGGCGTATAGGCTGAAGATCGCATGGTGTACCAGTCTCTTGGACTAATTGTTTCCATGCATCTTTGGTTTTCTTCATTCTACTCTGCTCTGGGTGAGGAGAGACTCATTGTTGCATCTGAATGGTCATTTGCAATCTTTTAAGATCACCAAAGTAAGGTGTGGAACAATGTTTTGTGTAGTATGTTATGATGCCTTGGCTTTTTTATTTGCAGATGAGTGAGAGAGAATCTGTATATCTTCTTTCTTCACAGAATTTCAATTGGCTGTTTATTTACAAAGCTTATTGAATCATTCTGTCCTAAAGTAAATGTTAACTAATACTTTTTCTTATTGCTTTACTGTTTTAGGGAGAATAATGTTTGTGACATAAATTCTGTTCATGGCTTGTTTGCTACTGGAACAGTGGAGGTAAGAGTGAGTTGATTTTAATTTTTTAAAATACTTGTTTTATATCTGATAATGAATGGAGTTTTTTAGTTAAAGGCAGAGTTGCTTATTTCTTTAGAGCAGGGCACTAATGAGGCAACAGCCACTGATTTACTTTTAGTATTTGAAATTTTGTTTTTTCATGCAAATGCACAGCTGTTCTACTGAAGTAGACTGTGCCACACTAGGCAACTAATACTGATAGTTGAGAGATGGATGACAAGGGTTAAATAGCTGAGTATAGTCCGCCATCACTGCTGCATCACCAGCTCTGGGGAGCACTGTGGATAGTCATTCTTGTTTTTAATGGGAGGCAGTATGCCATGGAGTTCTAGCTCTCTGCTACTTAAATCAGACTCCAGACTCACTGCCATCACATTGATTCCAACTCATAGCCACCCCTCCTTGAGTTTCCAATATGGTATCTCTACGGAAGTAGATTGCCCAGTCTTCCTTCCATGGAGTGGCTGGTGGGTTTGAACCGCCAGTCTTCTAATTAGTAGTCAAATGCCTTAGGCACTACGCCACCAGAGCTCCTTCTCTGCTACTTATTAGGTAATTTTATGACTGAATTAATCAATTTTCCTGAGTCTTGGTTTCTTCACCTAGGAAATGGAGATAATAATACTTCACTCATCAACTCTATAGAGGTATTAGTGAGAATCTTGGGACACCAACCTATGACTCTATGAAAATGTAAGACACCCACTCCTCACTTATTGACATGGTTAGGTTCCAAAGACCAGGTCATTATGTGAAAATTAGCATTGTGGGAAACTTCAGCAATAAAATACTCCTCAGGTTCCAGAAATTATTTTGGAGGTGGTTCCATGGTGTTCTCCCTCCCCTGCAGCCACCATCTGCAGCTTATTCACCTTTCTGTCTCTGCCTAGTGACTTCTGTACTTTGGGTGGGCAGGTAGATTTGCACCATTTTGAACCATAGGCAGAGCTGAGTGAGTCAGAATTTGCAGCCAGGAGGGGACTTGCCTACCATGACTTATGCAGATTTCTTGCTTTTCATGGAAATGCCAACCCACTCGGGAGTGCCACCCACTATCCTTAGTGCCCCCAAGCATGCAAATGGTGGATCTTGAGGTCTGCAGTGAAGGACAGATCAAGGACTTTGGTACTCAGGAGGGAGGCATTCTCTAACTCAAAACCAGTGGGGCCTCACCTGACTTTAAGGTGATCTAAGTAGATTTTTTTCTATTGTTATAAATATGAAATGTTGGATAACAGATAGTTGATAAATGAGAAGTAGATGTACATTGTAAAGGGTATATTAAAAAAATAAATAAAGAAACCAAGCCCACTGCCACTGAGTGATTCTGACTCATGGCAATCCTCATTAGGTTTCCAAGACTGTAAATCTTTACGGAAGCAGATTACCTCATCTTCCTCCCAAGGAGCAGCTGGTGGGTTTGAACCACTGACCTTCTGATTAGCTATAGGATAGTGGTGACTTTTTGCATCCTATATAGTGTTGCTGTTGTTGTTAGGTACCATTGAGATTGTTCCGACTCACAGTGACCCTGTGCACTATAGAACAAAACACTGCCAAATCCTGCAGCATCCTCATAATCGTTGCCATGCTTGAGCCCATCAGTGCGGTCATTGTGTCAGTGTGTCTTCTTGAGGGTTTTCCCTTTTGTCCTTGACCCCCTACTTTACTAAGCATGATATCCTTCTCCAGAGACTAGTCTGTTCTGAAAGCATGACCAAATTATGTGAGATGAAATTTGGTCATTCTCGCCTGTAAGGAGTGTGTTGGCTGTACTCTTCCAAGACAAATTTATTTCTTTTCTGGTAGTTCATGGTATTTTCAACATTCCTCACCAAAACCACTGTTCAAATGCATTAATTCTTACTCGGTTTTCCTTATTCCTGTCTAGCTTTCACATGCCTATGAGGCATTTGAAAATATAGTGGTTTGGGTCAGGCATACCTTAATCACTTAGTCACTTAAAAGTGACATTGTTTCTCTTTAACACTTTTTAAAGAGGTCTTTTGCAGCAGATTTGTCCAGTGCAATAACGATATTTGAGTTCCTGATTGCTGCTTCCGTGAGCGTTGGGGGTGGATCTAGGTAGAATTAAATTATTGACAACTTCAGTCTTCTCTGTTTGTTGTGATGTTGCTTATTGATCCAGTTGGGAGGATTTTTGTTTTATTTATATTGATGTGTAATCTATACTAAAGACTAGTCTTTGATCTTCATCTGTAAGTGCTTCAAGTCTACTTCACTTTGAGCAAGCTAGGTAGGTTGTGTTGTCTGCATATCGTAGGTTGTTAATTAGTTTTCCTCCAATTCTGATGTGACTTTCTTCACATAGTCCAGGTTCTTCTATTATTTGCTCAGCATACAGATAGCATAAGTATGGTGAAAGAATACAGTCCTGATGCATACATTTTCTGATTTAAAACCATGCAACATACTCTTGTTCTGTTCAAATACCTGCCTCTTGGTTGTATACAGGTTCCTCATGGGCACAATGAATGGTTTTGGAATTACAGTTCTTCTGAGTGTTAGCTGTAATAAGTTATGATCCACACAGTTGAATGCCGTTTCTTTTTTTTTTGTTTGTTTTTATACTGATTTGGGGAAAAATTTACAGAGGAAATTCACTTTCCATACAGCAGTTGACATATACTTTGTCTCATGACAATGACTACAATTCACCACAATGCGACAACTCCCCTCCCACTTCTTCCTGACAGTCACCTTGTGTCCATCCTTCCGTGTACCCCTGCCCCTAAGCTGTCTCCCTGTACATAAAGAGCCCTTCTTTCTCACGTGATTGTTCTCTCCAAGGAGTGTATCTACCTCAGGTAAATGTTCAGCTCCTATGCCTGTCTTTTGTGTGGCTGGAAGCCACAGGTGTGGTTTCAATACCAGACCTGAAGGGCAGCTAGGGGCCATAGTCTCATTGGTTCTACCAGGCTCTATCAGACCAGAAAACCTGCCTCCCCCCTTTTTTAAAATGATTTTGAGTTTTGTTCCACATTGTTTTCCCTCTCTATCCAAGATCTCCTACTTAGATCCCCG
>NW_006921612.1:4969073-4970315 GCF_000298275.1 Orycteropus afer afer
TACCTCTCTATGTCTTCCTCTTCCTCAGTGCCACCATGTTGATCACTCATATTTGGTACATTGCCCTTCTCTTGACCCAGATCAATACAGTGTTCCCTCCCCATCCCTCCCACCCCTGGTAACCAACAAAGAAAATGTCCTTCCATTGATAAAGCTTTCCTTGACTTTTACAATAACAGGCTAATACAATATTTGTCCTGTGATTGATTTATTTCACTTAGCAAAAGTCCACCAAGTCATCCACGTTATGTGGTGTTTCGCAGATTTTAGGTTATTCTTTAGGGTTGCATAGTATTCCATTGTGTGTATGTACCATAGCTTGGTTATCCATTCCTCAGTTGATGGACACCTAGGTTGTTTCCAACTTTTGGCTATTGTAAATAGTGCTGTGATGAACATGGGTGTGCATATGTCTATTCTTGTCATGGCCCTCACTTCTTTAGGATATATACCTAGTAATGGAGTGGCTGGGTTAAATGGTATTTCTATTTCCAACTTTTGAAGGAATCGCCATACTGCTTTCCACAGTGGTTGTACCATTTTATTGTCCCACCAGCAGTGTATGAGAGTGCCAATCTCTCCACATCCTCGCCAGCATTTGTTATTTTCTGTCTTGTTGAACTTAGCTACTGGTGCTGGAGCAAGATGGTGTCTCATTGTTTTGATTTGCATCCAGCTAAAGGCTAATGATTGTGAGCATTTCTTCATATGTTTGTTGGCCGCCTGAATGTCCTCCTTGATGAAGTGTCTATTCATGTCTTCTGCCCATTTTTTAATTGGATTGTTTGTCTTTTTGTTAATAAGGTGTTGGAATTTTCTATAAATTCTAGAGGTAAGTCCATTGTCAGATATGTCATTGCCAAATATTCTTTCCCAGTCTATAGGTTCTCTTTAGACCCTTTTGGAGAAGTCTTTGGAAGCACATAAAAATTTAATTTTGAGAAGGTCCCATTCATCTAGTTTCACTTCTACAGTTTTTGCATTTTGGGTTATGCTTGATAGTCTATTTATGCCATATATTGTTGTTGTTGTTGTTACATGCCATCGAGTCGGCCCTGACTCATAGCGACCCATCATTGGGTTTTTAAGGCAGTATCACTACGGAAGTAGATTGCCCAACCTTCCTTCCGAGGAGTGGCAGTTGGGTTTGAATCGCCAGTCTTCTGGTTAGCAGTCAAATGCCTTAGGCACTATGCTACCAGACTCCTGTGGCATACATTGTTGTTAGTTGTTGTTACTTTG
>NW_006921612.1:4970517-4971123 GCF_000298275.1 Orycteropus afer afer
GTTATTCTTTAGGGTTGCATAGTATTCCATTGTGTGTATGTACCAAAGTTTGGTTATCCATTCCTCAGTTGATGGACACCTAGCTTGTTTCCATTTCAGGTTTCAGATTTAAGTCTTTGATCCATCTGGAGTTAGTTTTCTATATGGTTTGAGGTATAGATCTTGTTTCATTTTTATGCAAGTGGATATCCAATTTTGACAGCACCATTTATTAAACAAACATTCTCTTCCCCATTTAATGCATTTTGGCCCTTTGTCAAAGATCAGCTGACCGTAGATTGGTGGATCTATTTCTGGGTTCTCAATTCTATTCCATTGGTTTATCTTTCTGTCATTATACTAATACCAGGAAGTTTTGACTAATGTAGCTGTATAGTAGGCTTTGAGATCCAGCAGTGTGAGACCTCCTACTTTGTTCTTCTTTAATAGGGCTTTGCTTATCCTAGGTCTCTTTCTTTTTCACATAAAGTTAGTGACTGTTTTTTCCACATCCTTAAAAATGTGTATGGGCTCTGGATTGGGATTGCATTGAATGTATAGATTGCTTTGGGTAGAATAGACATTTTCACAATGTTCAATCTTCCTATCCATGAGCATGGGATGTTC
>NW_006921612.1:4997432-4999827 GCF_000298275.1 Orycteropus afer afer
CTTCCTTCCGAGAAGTGGCTGGGTGGGTTTGAACCGCCAGCCTTCTGGTTAGCAGTCAAGTGCCTTAGACAATATGCTACCAGAGCTCCTAGAAGGTATACTAGAGGTATTATCGTAATAATCAGAGAAACTGGACTGTATAAAGGAGCATTCGGAGTGGAGGAAAATTCATTTACAACCTACAATATGCAGATGACACAACCTTACTCACTGATAGTGAAGAAGACTTGAAGCATTTACTGATGAAGTTCAAAGGCGTTTGGTATGGTAAACCTCAATATAAAGAAAACAGAAGTCCTCATAATGGGAGCAATATGCAACATTGTGGTAAACAGAGAAAAGACTGACCTTGTCAAGATTTCCTTTTACTTGGATCCACAGTCAATGCCCATGGAAGCAGCATTCATGCCATCAAACAGCCTATTGCATTGGACAAATCTGTTCCAAAAGATCTCTTTGAAGTATTAAAGAGCAAAGATGTCACTTTGAAGACTAAGGTATATCTCACCCAAGCCTTGGCATTTTAATTCGCCTCTTATGCATGCGAAAGCTAGATGATGAATAAGGAAGACTGAGGAAGGATTGATATATTTTAATTATAGTGTTGGTAAAGAATATTTAATATTCCATAGAGTGTAAGAAGAATTTAAGTCATTTGGCTGCCAGCTAAAAGGTTGGTAATTCGAACCCACTAGCTGCTCTGTGGAAGAAAGATGAAGCAGTCTGCATCTTAGAAACCCATTGGGGGTTGTTATGAGTTGGAATGGATTTGATGGCAGTGAGCTTGGTTTGGGTAGGAAGAATGAACAAATCTGGGAAGAAGTACAGCCAGAATGATGTTAGAAGGGAGGATGGTGTGACTTTATCTTACATACTTTGGACATGTTATCAGTAGGGACTGTTCCCTGGAGAAGGACATCATGCTTGTTAAAGTATAGGGTTAGTGAAAAAGAGGAAGACCCTGAATGAAATGCATTCCCACAGTGACTGCAACCATATGCTCAAGGATAACAAAAATTGTGAGAATGGTGCAGGACTGTGCAGGGTTTTTTTTTTTTTTTTTTTTTAATTGCACGTAGAGTCACTGTGAATCAGAACTGATTCAATGGCAGCTAACAACAACAAACCATTTGGAGTTATACTAGTTGCATGATTTTATAAGAGTTCTCTTTCTCTGTTTGTCTTCATGACATACACATTTGTAGTAATATTGAAATATTAATGGTATCAAATTTTTAAGTGTATTTGAGATCCTGATTTTAAGAGAGGTAATAAGTTATTTTTTTTTTATCATTGTATATATATGTTTATTTTATCATTACAAAATCATACAATACTCTATCACTGTATTGTTTACTTTTGTAATGATAAACATAGTAGAAATTGAGATGAATAATTCCATTCTAGTGTACTATAGTCCTATTTCTTTAGGCAAGCACTGAATATTTTGCTCTGTGGCCTTTTAGAGAATTTTCTGTGTGTACAATTTTTTTTTAAAGGCAGATGTGATCATACTTTTTTAAAAATTGTTTTTATATTTTAGACGTTGTTGGTGTATTTCTAATATGTGTGTATTTTCATGATTCTTTTTAATAACTATTGTTCTGTTAAATGGATATATTGCAGTTGCTTCCTTGATGTATGGTTTACAGTTCTTTTTTTCCCCTCCATCTTTGTTAACTTAATTTTCCTCAAACTCATTCACTGTCATTGAGTCGATTCGACTCATACCAACCCCTTCTTGGGTTTCTGAGGCGGTATCTTTATGGGAGTAGGTTGCTCTCTCCGTTGAGAATAATGTTGGCTGTTGGTTTTGCATTGTTGTTGTTGTTTTTATGTGCCTCGTGTCGGACCCGACTCATAGCGACCCCTCCTTGGATTTCCGAGGCAGTATCAATATGGAAGTAGATTTCCTCATCTTCCTTCCGAGGAGTGGCTGGTGGGTTTGAACTGCCAGCCTTCTGGTTAGCAGTCCAATGCCTTTTTCCTCAGGTTTTTTTTTTATTCATACACTCAAAAAAGGTAAAAAGATAGTTCAGTAATCAGTTATATACCATTTCATACTTGTTTTCTGTAGGAAACAAATACATTTATATGGGAAAATAAATGGTAAATGTTAAGGACATTTTAACCCTAAATATTTCAAAATGTATTTCCTGACAACAAAGACTTTCTCGTGTACAATCATACCATTATTATCCTTAAGAGAATCAATATAGTTTCCTAAAGTATTTAATATAGATATTACAATATTTAAATGTTTAAATTTTCCTAGTTATACTGAAAATGCCCTTTATAGTTCTTCCCTACTCAGTAGGAGCTCTGGTAGCATAGTGCCTAAGGCACTTGACTGCTAACCAGAAGGCTGGCGGTTCAAACCCACCAGCCACTCCTC
>NW_006921612.1:5000317-5017135 GCF_000298275.1 Orycteropus afer afer
CCTTCCGAGGAGTGGCTGGTGGGTTTGAACCGCCAGCCTTCTGGTTAGCAGTCAAGTGCTTTAGCCACTATGCTACCAGAGATCATCGTTAGTGTTTTTAAATTTGTAGTTGTCTAAAATTGTTCTGATAGCAGCTGTTATTTACAATGATTGTGTTTTACTTGTTTAGGGTCGAGTGGAGTGCTGGGACCCAAGAACTCGAAACAGAGTTGGCCTCTTAGACTGTGCATTAAGTAGTGTCACAGCAGATTCAGAGTAAGTAGAAGTTAAATGTTTAATTTAATTTTATAAAATGCAGTGTAAATGTTCATCGCCTTCTGATTTAAGCAAATGTATCATAGCAATATGCTAACATAATGTATACTGTAAAATAAATTACTAAAGGATAGAAACCTTAATACTTATATCTGAGAGTGTATTTTTGTATTTTACTTAAAAGTCCTTTACTATTTAAAGTCGCTAAGTAGAAGATCCAGATAAAATTACTTTCTAAAGCACCACATAGAATATCTTCTTGCTTTAGTTGCAGTGCAGTTTTCTTAAAACGAATATAGTGCTGGAATTTCCATTTCTGTCAGATCTGATGATAGAACCAAGAGTCCATCTTCACCTCAGTTAGCAAGGGAGAAGATGTGCTTTGAATTGGTGATGGTGATAAGCAAACATTTTCAATATTCTCTTGTTCCTATTTTCCTAATTACTAGGTTTAAAACAATTAGAAAAATAATACACCCTGGATAAAAAAAATTCTAAAACAAAGTATATGATTGAATTAAGTTTTTTTTTTTTTAAAAAAAGGTTGCCTGTCCTTTGCACACTCAAGTGATGTGGTTATTTTTTCACAGTTTGGTATATAGCTTTTCAGATACCTTTCTGTGCTCATATTAATACATGTACTGATATATCACTTGATTGGTTAAGTCTTTGACATGGGATTATTTGCTGTAATCTACTCAAAGTTGCCTTTTTTTTCTGGGCTTTTAACATGTGTAGTAATATCATGCTACTAACATTTAATATCATGCTACTAACATTTAATCGGGAGCTCTGGTAGCATAGTGCCTGAGGCACTTGACTGCTAACCAGGAAGCTGGAGGTTCAAACCCACCAGCCACTCCTCGGAAGGAAGGTTGGGCAGTCCTACTTCCGTAGTGATAACTGCCTCGGGAACTCAAGGAGGGGTCGCTAGGAGTCGGGGCCGACTCGAAGGCAAATAACAACAACAACACAACATTTAATCAGGAGCTCTGGTGGCGTAGTGCCTAAAGTCCTTGATTGCTAACCAGAAGGCTTGCGGTTCAAACCCACCAGCCACTCCTTGGAAGGAAGATGGGGCAATCTACTTCCGTAGTTATACTGCCTCAGAAACCCAAGGAGGGGTCGTTATGAGTCGGGTCCAACTCGACAGCACGTAACAGTAACAACAACAAGCGTATAATCATTTCAGTTGATCAGACATTTATTTTAGTGTATCATATGGGAGATAGGGTACTTAATGAGGAGCTACAGAGAGACTGTGAACCCTCTCAATTATGGAAAATTTTATGTGATTTGCATTTTTCTGAGGGAGAGGATCTATAGTTCTTTCTTTTAAAATCTCAATCTGTGTAAAGGATCCTTGACCTAGAAAAAGTTAAGAAATTACCATATTACAAAGATATTTTTGTGCCTGTGTATGTTTTTCCTTATTTGGTAAGTAATGAATTAATGATTATTTGTTTTTCATTTTTATTATAACATTTAAAACGAGCCTACGAAATAATTTTATTAATTGAGTTTTATTAAGATAGGGTTAGTGAACAAACTTTATTAATCATGGTATGGAATATAGTATATTAAACAATTGGAAAATTTACTTATTCTGCATTTGTTAATAAACAAGTAGAATAAACCAATGGAAAACCACACTATTTATTATGTCATATGGGCATGTAAAGAAAATGAATCAGAAACCTGCTTATTTTTAGAAAGTAGATAATTGATAAATGAAAGATATTTAGGAAGCAGAGAAGTTTTTTTTTTTCTCATTCCTAAACATTAACTTGTCTTTGAATTGAAATAAAGAGACTTGGGTTCTAGTATAGGCTCTGTCCTTAATTACGTCATCTTGAAAAAGTCATTTGAGGAGATGGGCCAGCAGGAGTTATTTGTAATATGTCTAAGACTATTTCTGCTATAAATTTAATGCATTTGATAGAAGTAAAATTGTAGAATATTTAAGGGAAAGATGTGAGAAAATAATACTCACTGTGATCTTCACAAACTTGGGAGTATTTATTTTGTATGTATTTTCTTTTTAACAGAATATTGATTCACAAATATATTTTAGTGGCTTTTTATCTTGGTGGTGACGTTTTCTGATGGAGGTTAAAGAATAACCTCTTTGGTTATTTTTTTAAAAAAATAATTTTATTATTTTATATAAATGGTTTATATATGTATTATTAAAAATGCTAAGTAGTTTGAAAAATACAAAAAAGAAGGTAAAAATCACTCTGAATATACACTGGCAGATCAAACTATAACTATACCCCTATTGTACTTGCAGAATATTTATAGTTTTTTACTATTATATGTCTTTTACAATTCTGTTATTATTCTTGAGGGACAATTTAGAGAAATCACATTTTTTAGTTAAAGAATGTACATATTTTTAAAGTTTTTGATAAAGAATGCTGAATTGCCTTAAGAAAAGTTTACATTAGTTGAAACTTCTACCAGTATGTATGGAGTTTGTATTCTCCCACTCTCCTTAGCCCCAGGCATCCAGCACTGTGTTTTTAGTAAAATGATAGAAAGAGCATAGATATTTAGCAAGAGGATATTTATCAAATAAATCTTGGTGGAAATAATAGCTAACACATGATGTTGTGTGTTATCAAGTCAGTTCTGACTCATAGCAACAGGGTAGATTTACCCCATAGGGTTTCCAGGCAGTTTCCTTTACAGAAGCAGACTGTCACATCTTACTTCCATGGAGTGGCTGGTAGGTTTGAACTACCATCCTTTCCATTAGCAGCCAAATGCTTAACCACTGCTACCAGGGCTCCTTAGCTAAGAGATAGCACTTTAAAATATATATATATAGTGAATTAACCAAGCAAATTGGTTTTTCAGTTGGCAATTCATATATGTTTTGTTCTATGACATTTATTGTAATCTTCACAATGGAACAGGACTCTTCCCACTTCCTTCCTGTGCTTACTATTTCCCTTCATCCTTCTTTTCATTGTCTTCCTGCTTTCTGAGCTTTGTCTCTGGACAAGTGCTGCCATTTTCATCTCGTATGGTTGGTTGATCTGCTGAGTACTTCCCTGGTGTTATTGTTCACCATTGAGGCCTATTGTTTAGTTCAAAGTTGAGCCACAAGGGTGAGTTCAGTTCCAGGCTGGACGGGTTTCTATGGGCCATAGTCTATCAGACCAGTAAACCAGGCTTTTTAAAAAAAAATTTATTTATGATTTTGAGTTTTGTTCCATGTTTTTCTCCTACTCTATCCAGGACCTCCTATTATGAACGCTTTGAGAGTGGTCAGCAGTATAGCTGGGTACCATCTAATTCTTCTAGTCTTAGAGTCGTGGAGGCTGGGGTTCATATAATCTATTAGTTCTTTGGACTAATTGCTTCCTTGTCTCTTTGATTTTCTTCACTCTTCTTTGCCCTGGACAGGAAGAGACCAATAGTTGAACCTTAGATGGCATTAGTCACTACTTATCAAAGTACAATGTAGAACATTGTCTTTGTGGACTATTGTTGTTGTTAAGTATTGTCGAATTGGCTACAACTCATAGCGAGCCTATGTACAACAGAACAAAACACTGCCTGGTCACGTGCCATACTCACAATTCTTGCTGTACTTAATCCCGTCACTGCGGCTGCTGTGTCTGCATCTTGTGGAGGGCCTTCCCCTTTTTCGTTGACTTTCTACTTTACCAAGCATGACATCCTTCTCCAGGGAGTGGTCCCTCTGACAACATGACTAAAGTAGGTGAGATGAAGTCTGGCCATTCTCCCTTCCAAGGAGCATTCCAGCTGTGCTTCCTCCAGGACAGATTTATTCATTCTCTGGCAGTTCCATGGTATTTTCAGTATTCTTCATCAACACCACAATTCAAAAGCATCAGCTCTTCCTTTGGGACTGTGTTAAGTGCCAATTGACCTTAGTGCTTGCTAGGTACTTTTTTTTTTTTTAATTTGTATTGTGATTTGGGTGAAAATTTACAGAGTAAATTGATTTTCTATGCAGCAGTTCATTATACACATTTTGTTTTGTGATACTGACTGCAATTCCCCATAGTGTAACAGCTCTCCTCTGACTTCCTCCCTGTAGTTACCCCTTCCTTGTGTCCTTGTTTCCTGTGTATTCCTGCTCTTTGAGCTATCTCTCCCTGTGCAAATATTGCCCTTCTGTTCTCCCATGATTGATCATTCTAAGGAGAATATCTACCTACCAGGTACTTTTCTGAGATCTTTGCATATATTAACTTATTTAATCCTCACAACAACCTTTGATGTAGATACTACTTATTTTATAGATGAGAAGGTATCCATCAATGGCATATATTCTATACTGATGACAATGACAGCCTTAAAGAATTGTGCTACAGAAGTATATTTATTACCAGGAAAAGATATTTATAATATGCTTTAAGTGGCAAAGCAAATTATATATTTGCCAAAGAGTTTTATCAAATTTTTATTAAAAAAAAAAAAAAATGTAATGAACACATTTGTTTAATCATAGGAAAAAATTTGGAAGTGCAGCAAAATGTTAACAGTAGTTTTTCTTGCTCTTTTGGTTTCAGCCAACTTTATTTACTGTGTTTTTTTTTCCTTCCTGTGCAAAAACGTAAGCTCTCACTTCTGTTATTTAATTCTGGAAGATGGAGCCAAAGAAAAGAAATAAGTATTAATATTGGAAAGAGGAGGATATATTATCATTATCTGTAGATGATACGCTCTGTGTCGAGAAACCCGGTTGAATAACTGAAAAACTCTAAGAACTAATATGAAAGTTGTTTGGCTACAAAAATAAATGTACACAGATTGGTGGCTTTGGTATTCATCAGCAGTTGGAAAAATTTTTCAGTTGGAAAAATTATAATGAAAAATGTTTTCATTTCTAACAATGTTGTTGTTGTTGTTATGTGCCGTCGAGTCGGACCCAACCCATAGCGACCCCTCCTTGGGTTTCTGAGGCAGTATTACTATGGAAGTAGATTGCCCCATCTTCCTTCCAAGGAGTGGCTGGTGGGTTTGAACTGCCAGCCTTCTGGTTAGCAGTCAAGTGCCTTAGGCACTATGCTACCAGAGCTCCCTTTCTAACAATAGAAATTATAAAATAACTGAAGGAATAAGTACGTGAAGAAAATGACAAAGTTTGAATAAATGAAGAAAAATAACTTGTTGTTTTACTGAAATAAGATTTTAAAGTTAATTTTGAAGAGTACATGAGCAAAGATGATGTGGGTATGAATGAGCCACAAGGTTCCAAATCAGTGTAGTTACTGGCTAAGACTTTAGGTGGCATAAGATTAATGATACTAGTAGTCAACAGCCTGGACTAGAAATTCTGGTCCAGGAACAAGTAGACAGTATGTATTGAAATTAATAGTGAATTTGTTATTTGGATGGTGTGGACCTTACATACATGGAGCATGAATATTTTACCTTTCAGGATAAACAGTTTACCAACAATCTCAGCTTTGAAATTCAATGGCGCCTTGACCATGGCAGTTGGAACATCCACAGGGCAGGTAAATAATGCTTGAGTTGAAAATTCGGATTGTATATGAAATGGGAAGTATCCACACATCTACTAACTGGGGTAGTTGAAAATGAGGCATTATTGGTTAGACAAGAGTGGAAAGGGTATGCCAGTATGCCAGCTTCTTCTTGCACCTTGAGAAATTTTGATTCTGGCTTTGGTGGTTGGTGTGTGAGGCTCTAGAACTGGAGCTACAGTGGGATAGGCCTTGTTCTCTTGGCAGTGGTTAGAAATAACATTTTCTAGAGTGTGTGGAACAGAGTTCTTTAGGCAAAAAAGTTTGGTATTCTGCCAAACTCCTACTCTTGGAGATTCACAGTGCATTTATTTATTTAAAAATTTTATTGTGCTTTGGGTGCAAATTTACAGAGCAAATTTGTTCTACATTCAACAGTTTGTGTACATTTGATTTCACACCCCAATTACCATCCCCAACCATAACAAACTCTCCTCCCCTCCCATCCCTGTGACTACCCCCCTTCCTGTGCCTTTCTTAACTATGCACTCCTGTCTGTCCAGCTTTCCTTCTATGTGAATGCTGCCCCTCTGGTGTGTCATGGCTGATTGCTCTAAGGGGTGCAGCTCCCTAGAGGAGGTGAGTGCATTGCCCTGGGGTAGATGTTCTGCATGTAGGTCTTTCTACTGTTGGGCTGAGAGCCAATCAGTGAGTATGAGTCCATTTCTAGGCCCAAAGGGTAACCCGGGGCCATAGTTTTGGGGGTTCCACCAAACTCTATCTGACCTGTAATTCTGATCATTTTTGTGTTTTTGAATTTTGTTCCATATTTTTCCTCCTACCTTATCCAGAATCCTCCAGTTTTGATCCTTTCCCAGGTGGTTGGCATTGGTAGTCGGGCACCATCTAGTTCTTCTGGCCTTGGAGTCATGAAGGTTGGGGTCCTCTGGTCCATCTTATCCTTGGACTAATTGTTTCCAGATGCTTTTGATTTTCTTCACTCTTCTTTGATTCAGATGAGAGGATACCAATAGTTGCATCTTAGATGGCTGCTCGAAAGCTTTTAAGACCCTAGTCACTACTCACCAAAGTAGGTTGTGGAACAAGATTTTTATGTATTATGTCGTATCAGTTGAGCATGATGTCCCTCAAGACTATGGTCCTGTTGGCAGGCCTGGTGAATCTCTCAAGGTGTTTGCTTGTCCCTGAGACGTTAGTCCAACTCTGTCTTCTGTTGCTTTTGTAATATGTGTGGTTAATTTTGAGGCACACGTGCATATGGAAGATTATCTTCAGTGAAACTTATCCTTGGTGTAGGGTATATTCCTGTTTGACAGCCCTCACCTCAGCTTCTCACCTATCTGTGTGTTTATCCATAGCCTGGTGTTTGGTGTTAGTGCTAATGCAGTAGGATTCACAGTGCATTTAAATACATACTGAAGGCTCTGAGAATTTCTGCAGACAAGAAATGTGTTAAAAAAGCATTTCCAAAATGTACTTGCCCAAAGAACCTTTTTTTTTGTAGCCCCAGTAACTACATCCCATGTAATGACTAGTTAGCAGAATACACCTCAGAAAATTCATCTGAGGAGTAGGAATGAAGTAGCTGCAGAGACTTAATCTGGTTCATTGTTGGTTTTTTTGGTTTATATTTTAATTAAACATTAATTTTTTTTTTCTATAAGTCCCTGAAAAGATAATAGTCTTAGGCATTTGACTTTATTTCTTAATGTCTAATATAGACTGACAAGAGACTCTGCCCACCAGGCATACCCCTTGAGAATGTTGAGTCCAATAAGGGCCTTGCTGTTATGAAATTTACCATTTCCTTTTACTTTAATCCCTTTCTTTTCCCACTCTTTTACTGGAATGCTGTGGCTAAAATAGACAAATTTATCTCTGTGTGATAATTTTAAAAAATATATAATAGAGATGGATTAGTTCCTACAGTCCACAAGGTCTTTTCTACTCAAGATTCCAACTCTTCAACAAAGTGAAAAAGTACTTCTAGTAACGGTAGAAAAAAAATCCAACATTTAAGAAGTATGAATACTGATGAAATAAAAATGGAAAAACTTGTGGATGCTATTGGATTAAGTAAAAAAAATTCTGTGTAGGCCTATTTTACAAGCATTTAACTTCATGCTGATTTTAAAAGACTTACCCAGTAGAAATTGGAATATATATATATATATGTAAGGTATTGTAAGAATTGGGCCATAATTGGAAATACCAATTTAGAAAGATAGAAAACAAGTTGCCAAGCTCTTATCTCCTACTTTTCAAGGAGTACTAAATATTTGAGTGTGATTAAATAAGGTATATATTAAAATTTCACACTTATTGCACATTCACTATGTGCTTTTTCTTGTGCTCTTTTCACATACATTATTCCATTTAATTATTTTAACAACAAATCAATCATCTGTCTACCCACTTACCCAACCACACATGCATGCATTTGTCCTCTGTCCTTCTGCATAGTGTTGTAACAGAATGAAATCAACCTGTTACTGATAGCAAGCAGAAAACTTAGAATTCTCCAACCACCTCATAGTTATAGTTAAGAAATGATAGCTGTCTAACTTCCTTGGCTTCCAGCTACACAATATAGACAGGCATGTAAAGTGAACATTTTGCACCAGGTAGGTATACTCCTTAGAACAGTCAATCACGGGAGGTCAGAAGGTCAATATCTGCACGAGGAGATAGCTCAGAGAGCAGGAGTGCGTAGTAAAGAAGGACACAGGGAAAAGGCAACCACAGGGAGGAAGTAGGAAAAGAGCTGTTACATTGTGGGGATTACAGTCAAGGTCATGAAACAAAATATGTATGTACCTTTGTATGGAAAATAAATTTGCTCTGCAAACTTTTCACCCAAATCACAATTTAAAAAAATAAAAGAAAGAAATGATAACTGTTTAAAGGAAGACTGATTTGAGTGTCTGTTTCTATGAGCAGTACCTGACCTTGCTCTCCCTCCAAGTCCCATCTTCATCAACAGGTATCAGCGAAGAGTCCACACATTTGTAAGTTTTCCCTACCCACAGAAGGATCCCAAGACCCTGCCTGTAATAGATTTACTGCTTCCATCATTGAATCAAGAGGGAAATCTGTCACCTGAGACTAAGATCTAGCTACCCCAGATCCTGTTGCCTCTAATGACAGGGGTCAGAAGCGATCCCCTTCCCCAGTAGTCATAGCCTTACTATACCATTTGTCTTGAATTCTTCATTATGCCTTTCACTTCTGTTAATGTTAGGCACTATGACAGTGCCTGGTACATAGTATGCTCTCAGTATATATTTGTTTAATTAATGAATGAAACAAGATTCTATTTATGACTTTAGAATCTTAGCACCCTGAGTAAGGGCATTCATTGTGTTTATAAAAAGATAATGAAATAAATAAATGGCAATAATTCTAAGTTTCAGATGTTTCTTTTTACGATAAAATATTTGTTTAAGCAGAAATAACTTTTTTTTTTTCCTTTTAGGTTTTATTATATGATCTTCGATCTGATAAGCCATTGCTAGTTAAGGATCACCAGTATGGTCTGCCCATTAAGTCAGTTCATTTCCAGGAGTCGTTAGATTTAATTTTGTCTGCAGACTCTCGAATTATCAAAATGTGGAATAAGCACTCAGTATGTACTTTTTGAAATTACTTCCTTATTTGCTTATTTTCCTTTTCTTTCCATTGCCTTATTTTACTTAATGTGTGTTCTTGAGATGAAGATACTGAGTACTCATTTGTGTATTTATCAGGAAATCAGTTTCTGTGGGATAGATAACATTTATACTCAGATGAAGTAGTCATGATTGCACTCTATTAAAGAAGTTTTTCTCATTTCCAAGATCTGGCATCTATATGTAGATGTGCTGTTAATTAGAGTGTAAATTATTGTTTAAAAGTCAGCTCATGGGAAATCCCACCAGATCTTGAGGTTACCTCACAATTTTAGAAAGTTTTTATGAGCTATGGATTATGTTTCCATATCAATATCATTATGCCTTCTATTTTATCCCTTTCCCCATGTCAGACAATTGAATTTGAAGCAAATGACCCTTTACAATACTTTCTTACAGTGTTTTTCTTAAGATTAATATTTTCTTAAGAATACTTAATATTCTCTTCCCTGAACTCCAATCATCATTTAAAAAGTAATGATAAACCTATATTACTAGCTTTGATCCATCTTCTGTTTTTTCACTTTATAGTTTAAAACTTATTTTGAGAGAATAGTAAAAGCCTACTTCATCAAATAAATGGGAAAAACAGATTTAATATAGCAGTTGCTTTTGAGAGTTCTTTGCATTTACTAAATTAGAACTTACCATCTTAGTCCAAAAGATGTATCACTGATTTATGTATTTATTTTTGAGATAAAGGAAGTGGAATATCCACAAGTTTCAGCTGTAGTTGTCAGAGAACAAGTGTCACTCTTTTCTATGAAAGCCCCATGTTGTACAGGGAGTCACATTACAATCCAATACTTGTCAAAATCCTGGCTTCTTGTACTGTTACACCTATTCCTCACTTATTGACTATCTCTTTAGCTGACAATTTGCATTTATGACAATAGTAAAATCTCCTATCCAGCTATTTCATGTATTAACAATGTATGGCTGGCAGTACTGAATGCCAAGGTGTAGAGTAGTGCTGGCTGTAATGGTTAAGGTTGTATGTCAACTTGGCTGGGCTGTGATTCTCACTGGTTTGGCAGTTATGTAATGATGTAGTCATCTTCCACTTGGTGATCTGATGTGGTCCTCCTCCCATTTTCATAGCACCAGTTTTCACATAATGACCGGGTCTTTGGAACCTAACTGTGTTGATAAGTGAGGAGTGGCTGTACTTTTACTTTATTTCCTTTTGTTAACTCCCAGAGTATTGATCTTACTGAGCTTACTTTCTTTTCACCTTGTGGATTTGTTGCAGAGATTCAAAGTCGTCCTCAAGGTGTATTTGGCTTCTCTCATAGCACCTTGTGACTCTGTTGTATTAGGGAGAAGATAAGCTTCCAGCTTTTCTAAATTCTTAGAAAAATTACCCTGATGATTTCCCAGGAATCTCCTATACTGTTTGCATTTGTTGTCTTTGGAATTTTTCCAGGGCTTTTTAGGAAAATTTATTATATTTCTCTTGTATCTTAGACCAGAATTTTCTCTGCTCTTTATCTGGCAATCCAAACTGATTTACATTAAAACAATATTTAACATTAAAACAATATTTATTGTTAATACCACAAATGTACACATTTTTGTTTAGAAAAATTCTTAAAATACTGGTAAAGTAGAAGTTATACTTGACTGTGATCTGTTCTACTCCCCCTCCTCCCCCCAAAGTTGCTAATGACTATTACGTTTAGATAACTTTTGCACGTTGCTGTTGTGTGCTGTGGAGTCAATCCCAACTCATAGCAATTTTGTATGACAGAGTAGAACTGCCACATTGGATTTCCTAGGCTGTAATCTTTACAGGGGGAGCTCTGGGAGTGTAGTGCCTAAAGCATTTGACTGCTAACCAGAAGGCTGGTGGTTCAAACCCACCAGCCACTCCTCGGAAGGAATGTTGGGCAATATACTTCCGTAGTGATACTGCCTCGGAAACCTAAGGAGGGGTCACTATGAGTCGGATCCGACTCCACAGCAGTGTGTTGCATTTGTTGTTGCAGTCTTTACAGGAGCACATTACCAGGTGTTTTTTTCCTGCAGAGCTGCTGATAGGTTTGACCACCAGCCTTTCCATTAGCAGCTGAACACTTAATCTTTGCATCACCAGACTCTTTTAACTGTTGCATAGTTATTCATGTCATTCTGTATTATATAACTGTGATACATTTTCTCTTTTGTTCTGTGCTATTATAGCTCCCTTTCTCCCTATTTCTTTTCCCCCTTCCTTCTTTCCTCCCTATTTTATTGGGGACTTGGGAAGAAAGACAGCTAGATGTGTGAATTAGAATTTAACTGCTGCTTTTAATTGAGCACAAAATGACCATCTTTTCACTGTGCTTTATAGTTCTCATTTTGCAGCAGGTAGCCACATCCTGGGAGTCTCTGAGTGGTGCGAATGGTTAAGTGCTCAACTGTTAGCTGAAAGGTCACAGCCTGGAAAACTCCATGGAGCAGTTCTGCTCTGCACAAATGACGTCCCCATGAGTCAGAATTGATTCCGTGGCAGCTAACAGCAACACAACAACCAAGTCATATTCTAGTGTCATTCTTCTAATAATGATTTATAAATGCAAAAGCGAGTATAAATTTTTATTATCAATTCTTGCAGTCTTTGTGCTATAATTGCTACAGTAGATTTTATTTTGGCATATTTTGTTTTTTATGACCAAATACTTCCTCTCAACGAACACCCAGATTACTTGGTTTTGCTTGCCTTGGATTTCTTGTTTATCTTTTTCTTCACACCCATCTTCAGGTTTTCTTTTTCTTTCCCTTTCTTAGTTTTTTTAAAATTTAGTACCTTTCCCTCACCTTAAAAATGGAAGTGTTTTACCTGTAACTAAATAATATTATTAACACCTTATGTATTTATAGGATTTTTGTTGGGTAAATTATTTTATATCCATTATCTTACTTGATTTTCCTTAAAACCTTGTGATACAGGTACAACGGATACTGTCCTCAGTTTACCATGTTAGCTATACCTCGTTCTTTGGTGTTTTTGAGTACAGTCTTAATAGGGTATATTTTACAGATTGTGAGGATTTTCTTTTAGAAAGTTGATGTACAACTTTATTTTAAACTTTATTCTTTTTTACTATGAAGACATTTTCTTAAATCTTTGTACTTATTTGTTTTAGTAAGTCACCTCTCTCTGGGCCTTATTTTTTCCATCTCTAAAATGAAAGTTATGCATTGATAAGATGAATTCTCTAAGATCCTTTTAAACTTAAATTCTGTTATTTCAGTTATGTGATTTTATTTTTTTCAATAGCAATGGTGTTTGGGTTGTGGCTTCAGTTTTATTTTCTCTATGTGACAATGCTATAAATTGTCTTCCTTTAATTGTTTCAGTAATTCCTGATTTTTCTTATACTTTAGGGAAAAATATTTACTTCCTTGGAGCCAGAACATGACATTAATGATGTCTGCCTCTATCCCAACTCAGGTATGCTTTATGTAGTAAGTAAGTGATCATTCACTGATACTAAACTAGGCTATGCTTTATTGGATTTTAAACTCATTTTTTTAAGACAGGGTTTGGCTTGGTCAGAACAATTATTAGGCATTATATTTACTGGGAAAAATAAAGAACAGGAAGTGGTGTAGATGATTCAGGAAATGGTACTCTTAATGACTCAGATCTCAGCCAGCCTAGATATTAGTAGCAACTTGTAACAATGTATAGGTGGGTGACAGGTAAAATGCTATTTTAGTTTATTCTTTAGCTCTTTTATGTGATTAGTAATAGTGTGTGGAAATTGAGGTTAGGGATTTGGAGAAGGCTGAAGTTGTCTAATTATACACAAAGGTTGATAAAGCCATGGGGTTTGGTATATTCTATGTTGTACATTGTTCAGCTAAATATATGACAGATTTTGAGATTTAACAGTACCTTACCTTCAAGGCAAATCTATGAAGACTTTCAGGTTTAAGAGAAAAATGAGAACAATTTCTGCTCTCAAGGAAGTGCTCTGGGGACAGATATACACAGATAATTATGATAGAGCGATACAAGGCACAACATGGAAAGTTCCGTTGCGTAGACACAAACATACTTTGACAGCATGTTAGAGTGATTTCAAATAGCAACTAGAAAAGTTTTTTTTTTTTTTTTTTTGCATCATGTTTTTAATGGTGAGTGAGATATGGTTAGATGGAGTCAAGGGATGAGGTGATCTGCATGAGAGAATAGTGTAAGGCAGAGCTAAGAGGATAGGATACTTAGGGCTGGTTTGGAAAAGATGAGGAGCCTCGTATGACTGGAGCTCTGGTGGCCGTGGGAGAGCTGAAGTGGAAATTTAAGTGTGAAGGTAGGCAGACAGGTTGTAGAGACACTTGAATGACCTGAATTGTTTGGATTTTATTTATAGTCAGAGCGGGCCTGGTTGGACTGTGCTTTAGGAACATGATTCTCCCATAATATAAAGGGTAGATTGGTTTTGAACTAAAATGATTAGAAATAGAGTAATAATACTATTAGCTGAAATATGTAGTATAAGACAGCAAGTTTGGAAAGAAAGATTGTGTTTTCTTTTTTGAATGTTTTGAGTTTTAGGAGGTGATGGGACAGTGATCTGGCAATGTCTAACAGAGGATTTCAAAATCATCTGGGGAGCTTTTTGAAAAATAGAAATCCCTTGACTTCATTCCAGATGTACTAACTTAGAGTTAAGAGTAGAGCCCAGAAATTGGAATTCTTAGCAGGCTTCCCAAGTTATTCTTATATAGCAAGCCCTGGACTAATTCACATTCCAATATAGTAGAAAATACAGGCTCAAGCTCAACAGGTCTATAGTATAAATTTTTTAAATACGTGATAGAGGTTATTCCAGAAGAAGTGGGAATGAATGAGATTACCAATAAAAGAAGTGTGGAGTGAGATGAAAAGAGAGCAGGGCATGAGAGTTCATTTAGAGGGAGAATGAAGGGTCACCTGAGAAATTTAACAGTGACATAACTCTTAAAAAAACCAAACTCACTGCTGTTGAGTCGGATCTGACTCATAGTGACCCCTTCCTTGGATTTCCTAGGCAGTGTTATTACGGAAGTAGGTTGCCCAGTCTTCCTTCTGAGGAGTGGCTGGTGGGTTTGAACCGCCAGCCTTCTGGTTAGCAGTCAAGTGCCTTAGGCACTACACTACCAGAGCTCCTGTAGAAGGCACTGGAATGGTCTAAAATGGAGTCTGGCCTAAGTACTAAGGTGAGTAAAACCAGATGGATTTGAGGTTGGAATAAGGGTAAAGAGTAAGTTTAGCTGGATTGAAGGAATGAACTCAAAGGATGGAAGATAATGGTGAGAGAGAGAAATCCTGGAGCTGTATTCTCCAGTTTAGTAGCCATTAGCCACATGTGACCCTTGAGACTTGAAATGTGATGAGTTTGAAGTGAAATGTAATGTGGGCCAAATCTAGCCCACCAGCTCTTTTTGTTTGGCATATGAACTAAATGAGTTTTAAATTTTTAAATGGTTGAAAAAAAAAAAAAAAACAGAAGAATATTATTTTATGACATGTGGAAATAATATGAAATTCAAATTTTGGTATCTTTCAGAGTAAAAAAAGTCTTATGCTAACACAGTCACACTCATTCATGTAATGTCTCTAGCTGCTTTTGCATTATGACAGCAGAGATGAGCAGTTGCCACAGTGACCATTTGACCCACAAAGCCTGAAATATTTACTACCTGGCTATTTATACAAAAAGTTTGCTTACCTCTAGTCTGTGTTACTAATTTCATAGAAAGGAAAGGTCACTTTATCCCCATTATTCTCCCCTTCCCTTTTTTTTTTTTTTTTTTAAGGCTTTATTGAGATGTATTTTACATACCACAATGTTTATTTAAAGTGAATACTTCAGTAGTTTATAGTATATCCACAGAATTGTACATCACCACAATCTCATTTTAGATCATTTTTGTCACTTCAAGAAGAAACCCTATACACCTTAGAATTCACTCTCTAGTTTACCTCCCCAACCTCCCCAGTCTACTTCCTGTCCATATGATTTACCTATTCTGAACATTTCTCATAAATGGAATCATAAAATACATGGCTTTTTGTAATGGGATTCTTTTACTTAGCATAATATTTTAAAATTTCCATGTTGTAGCATGCATCCGTACTTGCATATAACTTTGAGTTGGCCTTTTTTCACTAAGCGTAATACATTTGAGAGTCATGCATGTTGTTACATGTATAAATAACTCATTTCTTTTTATTGCTGAGTAGTATTCTGTTGTTTGATTTATACTTCTGTTAGTTCATCCTTTTACTAGATAAATGACATTTAGGTTGCTTCTCATTTTTAGAGTTTAGGAATTAAGCTGCCGTAAATATTTATGTACAGGTTTTCATGTGGGTATAAGTTTTATACTGTAGTAATATGGTCATATGCTAAATATATGTAAATACTTTGTAAGAAGCTCTCAAAATGTTTTCAAAGTAGCTATTCCGTTTTGCTTTCACACCAGCAATGTCTTGAGAGACCTAGTTCCTCTATACTCTGACCCTTACTATGTATTGTTTGTGTTTTAAAAGTTAGCCATTCTATATGAAAGTCTCTCACTGTAATTTTAATTTGCCTTTCTCTAATGACTAATGATGTTGAGTATCTTTTTAAGTACTTTTTTGCCATCTGTATTTCTCAATTGTCTGTTTAAATCCTTTGTCCATTTTTATTAGGTTGCTTATTTTCTTATTGTTGAAGTCTGAGAGTGCTTTATATTGAGTTTTTTAAAAAAATAATATTTTGTAGTAAAATACATATAACAAAAGTTTTGCCATTTTAACCATTTTTGAGTGCAAAATTCAGTGATGTTAGTTAGAGTCATCATGTTGTGTACTCATCACCCCTATTTCCAAAACTTCTTCATTACCCCAAACAGAAACTCAGTATCCCTTGAGCAACAACTCCCTGTTACTGCTCCCCAGGCCCTGGTAACCACTAATAAATGTTTGTTTTTATGGATTTGCTTATTGCTGATATTTCATAAAAGTGGAATCATACAGTATTTGTTCTTTTGTGTTTGATTTCTTTCATTTAGCATATTTTCAATGTTCATCATGCCGTAACATGTATCTGAGCTCCATTTTTCTTTTTATTTAATTGTTTTAGAATATATATGTAGCAAAGCACTTGCCATTTCAAAATTATTCATGTGTATAATTCAGTGTCATTAATTATTGACTTAGCACCTTTTCCAAAAAATCGGTTGGCCATAGATGTATGAGTTTATTTCTGGACCCTCAGTTCTATTCCATTGGCCTATATGTTTATCACCAGTGATAATTAACACATCCTGATTGCATGTTTGGTCAGTTTCAGACTGTAGAAGCTGATAAAATTCTTCAATTTCCTCATGTGTGGCTTTGGTGGTTGGGGCATAAATTTGAATAACAGTCATATTAACGGGTCTTC
>NW_006921612.1:5019030-5051389 GCF_000298275.1 Orycteropus afer afer
CGGGATCGGGCAGTGTTTCGTTCTGCTGTGCATGGGGTCGCTATGAGTCGGAAACGACTCGACGGCACTTAACAACAATAACAATAGTTTATCAGTACCATGCTATTTTGATTACTGTAGCCTTATAGTACATTTTGAAACTGGGAAGTGTGAGTCTTTTTACTTTGTTCTTCTTCAAAATTATTTTGGCTATTTAGGGCCCCTTGCAATTCCATATATATTTAAAGGATTGGCTTTTCTGTTTCTGCAAAAAAGGCTGTGAAATTTTTTAAGTATTGCATTGAATTTGTAGGTCTTCTTTAATTTCTTTCAGCAATGTTTTATACTTTTCACTGTACAAGTCTTTCACTTCCCTAGATAAATTTATTCCTAGGTACTTTATATTCTTTTAGACATTATTACAAATGGAATTGTTTTCTTTATTTCCTTTTCAGCTTGTCATTGCTGATTTATAGAAGTACCACTGATATTTCTATGTTAACTTTATTACCTGCAAAATTTTATTAAGAAAAATTTCGAACACAGGCAAGTTGAAAGAATAGTAGTGTGATCTTCTTTTTATCTTCTGTCTAGAGTCAACATTTGTTAATATTTTGCCGTATTTACATTTTATATATGTAAAGGATCCCTAGCAGGAGCTCTGGTAGCATAGTGCCTAAGGCACTTGACTGCTAACCAGAAGGCTAGAGGTTCAAACCCACCAGCCATTCCTCAGAAGGAAGATGGGGCGATCTACTTCTGTAGTGATACTGCCTCGGAAACCCAAAGAGGGGTCACTATGAGTCAAGTCCGACTCGACAGTACATAACAACAACAACAGTGGCACAGTGGTTAGAGCACTCAGATACTACCTAAAAAAGCTAGTGGTTTAAGCCCACCAACCACTCTGTGGGAGAAAGATGTGACAGTGTGCTTCTGTAAAGATTTATAGCCTCAGAAACCCAAACTGTCCTGTAGGGTCACTGTGAATTGGAATTGGCTTGACAGCAGTGGGATTGGTTTTGGCTTTTATGTAGAGAGAGACAGAAAAAGAGAGAGGGAGATGTAGGTAGTGAAATTATGATTTACTATATGATTTACCTATTCTGAACATGAAAGTGAGCTGCAGATGTTGTGGCAACTTACCTCAATCTAATTGCACATTTATCTCACAAGAACAAAAACATTCTTCTATAAAGTACCATTATCATGGATTCCCCGGCTAGTATAAATGATTAACACATTCAGCTGCTAACCAAAAGGTTGGAGATTAACAGAGTGGCCTCAGAAGAAAGGCTAGTTGATTTATTTCTGAAAAATTAACCATTGAAAATCTTAGGGAACACAGGTCTATGCTGACATGCATGGGGTTGCCATGAGTCAAAATTGACTTGATTGCAACTGGTAGCTGGAACCATCGTCACACCTAATTAAATTAGCAATAATTTGCTAATAAAATTATATCCAGTCCATTTTCACATATTTTTAATTGCCCCTATAATGCCCCCCTCCCCCCAATGCATTTTTAAAAGCCTTCTTTTTGGAATCAGGTTATGGTCAAGGCTATGCATTACGTTCAATTATAATGTCTCTTTAGTTTCTTTTAATCTAGAGTAGTAACCCCATCTCTCCCCCACACACACACCCGACCCTCTTCTCCATAACATTGACTTTTCTCAGATCAGCCCAAACCAAAACACCAAACTCCCTGCCTTCCAGTCGATTCGACTCATAGCGACCCCTCCTTAGATTTCTGAGGCGGTATCTTTACGGAAGTAGATTGCCCAACCTTCCTACTGAGGAGTGGCTGGTGAGTTTGAACCACCAGCCTTCTGGTTAGCAGCCAAATTCCTTAGGCACTATGCCACCAGAGCTTCCAAGAACAGGCCAGTTGTCTTTTATAATGTCCTTTTTTCTGAATTTATATGATTGTTTCTCATAAAGTCGTTGAACTTGCTCCTCCAGCCTCTGTTTTTCTAAAATAGAAATGAAGTCTAAAAGCTTGATTTAAGTTTAGGTTAAATATTTGGACAAGAGTAATTCATAGGAATGCTTGGTGCTTCATGTCAGATCTCAACACATTAGGTCATCCCCTGTATCAGTGATCATGAGTTAGATCACTTTGTTAAGATGAAGACCAACAGATTTCTTCATTATAAAGGCTGCTTTTCTGGAAAGTAATATTTTTAACAATGATGTTTTATAAAGAGGAATGATCGTTTTTTTTAAAAAAAAAACTCATAAGAGGATAATGAAACGTAGAAAACTAGCTAAATAAATTATGTCATAATGTAGCAAGCAAAGTAAGATGGGTACCTCACAACTTCTTTGTGGTTTGGTTGTGAGCATAATTGATTCATATGCTTTGCTATCTTCCCTTGCTGTATCACACCTTTTTCCTTTAATGCTACTCTTTATATTTTCTGCTTAATCATTATGAGATTAATCATATTTGAGAAAAGGTAAAACATTCTTCTTTTTTATCTTCTTGCTTACTCATTTTGGAGTAATTAACGACTAATCATGATTATTGTTTTGTAATGTTTTTCTAATATCAGGACTGCTCAGATTATTGAGAAATTATTCCATTTTAAGTTCCTGCTCTTGTCCGTTCAGTCATTTATTCATCATTGAGCAACTAACTGCTCCTTGTAGGGTATGGTGCTTAAAGAGGCAGCATAGTTCTAAGACTTTGGTGTATATTGGATTCATGTGGGGAACTTGTTAAGCATGCAAATGTCTGAGCCCCCAACTCAGACTTGTAGAATTAAGATAGGTGGTTCTAGAGAAAAAAGGAGGTGAGCTTTGGATTCCAAAAATAGGACAGAGAACTGCCCCATAGGGTTTCCAAGGCTATTAATCTTTACAGAAGCAGACTGCTACATCTGTCTCACATGGAGCAGCTAGTGGGTTTAACTGCTGAACTTTACGGTTAGCAACCAAATGCTTTAACCACTGCGTCACTGGAGCTCCTTGCTTGGAATTTGTTGTTGTTGTTGTTATGTGCTGTCGAGTCGGCCCCGACTCATAGCGACCCCTCCTTGGGTTTCTGAGGCAGTATCACTACGGAAATAGATTGCCCCATCTTCCTTCCGAGGAGTGGCTGGTGGGTTTGAACCGCCAGCCTTCTGGTTAGCAGTCAAGTGCCTTAGGCACTATGCTACCAGAGCTCCTTGCTTGGAACTTAGAAAACCCTAATTCAGGCTTAATGATGCAAATCATGTAATCTCAGTTTTCTCACCAGCTGTAATAGGGCTGAGAGGGACTGCCTGTACTACTCAATGTGAAGTAGTCTTTATATTTTTTGTCAGTACCTTCTTAGTACATTTAATACTTTAAGTGTATTAAAAGTACTAAAAAGAAGTAAAACAAACCCAAACCTGGATCATATCCCTGGTGCCTTATATAGTAAAATCAAATGTTCCATATACTTCTAACAGGAGTTAAGCACAGAAATGTCCTGGCCTCTCTCTCTCAGGCACAGTTTTGTGTGTACTAGTAGATTGTAGACACTAAGCTGTTTAAGGCAGTGACCTGTATATTTCAGTGCAGTGCTTCTCATGTGTATCTGATAAAGGACCAGGTTTTTGGTTAATTTAGAATTTCCAGTCCATTACATATTGATACTTTTGTGAAGTAAAGTAAAATGATGTACTAGAAAAATGATTGCACATTTAGATATCACTGTAATATCAAACTGTTATCCAGATTTCCAGATCCTTACTTCAAATTTCTGTACTTATTTTATGTACTGGTAATAGCTTAGAACCAGGCTGTGGGACCAAACTTTGAGTAGTACTGCTTTAGAGAAGTGTTTCTGATTTCTAAGTCTGAGCTTGGGTGAATCTTTAGCACCCTGAAGCAGATACAGATGTGTATTTATATGTGCATGTTTCTGGGAAAGTATTGTTGTTTCATTAGATTTTCTTTCACTAGTTTAATTATACAGTTCTAGTTCATATTTGGCTGTAGGTGCTGATTGTCTTTTAAAATTACATTTTTATTGTTGAAACAATAAACAGCAACATTAAAGGACATTTAATGGAAAAAACCATCTATTTTTCCACAGTCTCTTCTCAAGTACTATTATCATAGTCATTTCTCTGTATTCTATGTTTTTATCCTGTATTCATTTGTTTAAAATGTACAGTATATGTAACTGTCTATTGCTTTTCAGTTTGACATTATTAAAAATACTTCATCATGTTTACATTGACCCTTTTGAGTAGTGTGCTGTTTGATCAAGTACAAAGTATTTTATTATACCTTAGTTGTTACTGGCACTTTAGAGTCTCCTGTTACTGGGCTGTGGAGTCAGCCAGATTAGTAGAGTACCAGCTACTCCATTTTCTTAGCTTTGTCGTGACCTTGAGCAAATTATTTAACTTTCTGAGGCTATTTTCTTACCTGTAAATGTTATGTGCCTGGCACTTGACACTCCATAAATGTTTGCTTTCTTCTGTTGTGGATGATATCTTAATTTCTGCTAAACTAAGTCTTTCTTTCAGTAGTTTAATTTTCTGTTTCTACTTGTTAGAAGTACTCCTTGGGGCTTGTGAGGTTTTTATTTTTCTCGTTTATAAAAGAATAACATAATTATAACTTAATAATTGAATTAGTTCTCATAATGACCCTCCCCACTTTAGTTTGATAGTAGATCAGTTTGTATCATTAGAAAACATATGGCCAAGTTAGAGCCTACCCCATAGTGGAAAACAATCTAGCTAAATCCCTTCTGAATTCTTTCATGCTATCAGATTAGGGCCTTTCCTGGGGTTGGTTTGATAGATGTGGTTGTGTTTTCTTGTGGAATGTTCATTTGAATGAGCTGATGAAGACTGGCTTATGAGATATCTTTGTCAGGGACCTTCTTTTTGGTTAAAATATGTATTCTGACCCCAAAACTTTTTCTTTGGTTAAGTCTAAAGGCATTTGGAAAGTGTTGGCAGTACTATTAAGGAGCTCTGGTGGTGTAGTGCCTAAGGCATCAGACTGCTGCCATTCTGTGGAAGGAAGACTGGGAAATCTATTCCTGTAAAGATTTACCACCTTGGAAACCCAAAGGGTGTCGCTATGAGTCAGAATCAACTTGATGGCAGTGAGTTTGGTTTGGCAGTACCATTAGTGAAAATTTAGGACAAGGCACAATCAATGAGATCATGGCCCCAGGGACTGTATTGTTGCTGAGACCAGAAAAAGTGCTAAAATGAAACATTTTTAGGTGCTTGCTACAAGCTGTGAAATAAGCTGTAATTTTTGTTTTGTTCCAATTTAGAGATATATTCTTGCTTTTCTAGACTTGACTAAGTGCTTTTAGATGTTTTTATGGAGTTTATTTTTGGTGAACAGTTGGTTCCCTGGTTGAGGCTGTCTCACACTTTTGAGGATATATGCAAGATGTGTTTCTGCTGAGATGGAATTAAATTCTTGCTTTCTGATTGAGTGTTAGTTGACTTATTTTCAGCATTTCATTTCTATAATGGAGTTAAAATATTCACTTTTTTTTAAATTGTGATTTGGGTGAAGATTTGCAGAGCAAATTCACTTTCCATACAGCAGTTCACATATACTTTGTCTCATGTCATTGACCACAGTTTATCACAATGCAACAGCGCCCCTCCCACTTCTCCCCATAGTTACCTCTTCCCAGTGTCCATCCCTCCATACACTCCTGCCCCCTGAGCTGTCTCCCTGTGCATAAGCAGCCCTTCCTTCTCCCATGATTGTTCTCTCCAGGGCGTGTGTCTACTTGAGGTAAATGTTTAACTCACATGCCTGTACTTTGACTGGAAACCACAGGTGTGGGTTCAATTCCAGACCTGAAGGGCAGCTAGGGGCCATAGTCTCAGTGGTTCCACCAGGCTCTATTGGACCAGCAAACCTGGTCCCTACCTTCTTTTTTTTCCTCCAAATGATTTTGAGTTTTGTTCCACATTGTTCTCCCTCTCTATCCAGGATCTCCTGCGTAGATCCCCTTCCAAGTGGATGACAGTGGTAGCCGGGCACCATCTAGTTCTTCTGGTCTCATAGTTGTATAGGTTGCAGATCAGATGGTGTACAGTCGCTAGAACTAATTGTTTCCATTAATTTTGGTTTTCTTTATTCTTTGCTTTTGATGAGGAGAGACCCATTGTTGCATCTAGATGGCAGCTTGCTAGCTTTTAAGATCCCAGTCGCTACTCGCCAAAGTAGGAGGTGAACAATGTTTTGTATAGTATATTATGCCAATTGAGCTTGATGTCCCTTGTGACTATGGTCTCAAGCCCGCAGGTTGAACTACTCGGTCCCTCTGGGTAGCTGGCTGTGACCAAGCAGTGACCACCACCTTGCCCCTTGTCAGCTCTACTATACACCTGGGAATTTTTATCATTCACTTACACTTATAGGACCATTATCTGCCAACCCTATATATGATCTTGGATGCACTCCCCATTTCATAGACATACCTAATCGTTTAGCCTGTCCACCTATCTATCCATCCACATACCCATGTTTGCCTTCACTGACAACTCAGTACTGTATATGCAAAAGAGTTCATATTTGTTGTCTGTACCTCCCATGTACCTCTCTATGTCTTTCTCATCCTCAATGCTGCCATATTGGTCACTCACATTTGGTACATTGGCCTTGTCTTCACCCAAATAAAAAAATACTCACTTTTAAAATGTTTCTTATTACAAAGGAACAGCAACAAAAAGTATTTTAAAAAATAAAGGATCAAATAATTATCTTAGTATTTGATTGTGTTTAATTATGATTATGTGATCTGATGATCCAAATGTGTTTTTTCTAACAATTCCTCTATTGTATTTTACAAATAGATTTTTTAAAACACTTTTATTGTAATTTTGGTGAAAGTTTAAAAAACAAATTCATTTTCCATACAGCAGTTCACATACATTTTGTCTCATGACATTGACTGCAATCTCCCACAATGCAACAGCTCTCTTCCCACTTCCTCCCCATAGTTACCTCTTCCCTGTGTCCTTCCCTCCCATACACTTACAAATAGGGTTTTAAAATGATATAATTTTATTGATTTGTAAAAGTATTTAAAAAGAAGAGCTTGAGTTTGAATTTTAGCTTCAGAGTTCACTAACTCAGTGACAGTGGCATTCTCTTTGATATTTTTCTGACCTGTAAAATAGGGATGATAATATTTCTTATTATCACATGTGTACAAAGTTAATATCTGTTAAAGTGTGCACTAAATCATAAAGGCCCACCCAAATGTTTGCTGATTTCTATTTAATTTAAAATGCATCAGTCTGGAACAGAGGCTATGATTAGTTTTGGCAATTGCATATAGTCACACCAACTGTTTTCTAGAGACTTTGAGGAGTAGGTTATAAATATGGAAAAGGAAAAAAAAAAAAAGAAAACTGACACTTTTAAATAGTTCGGTAGTATATACTTCAATATGAAAGAATAATGGATTCATAGGTAGATATTGCTTCTGAGGTTCTATGGAAAACTTTATTGAATGCCAGATAATTGTCCCTTAATTCAGTTTGCTTCTTTTTATTGATTCCAAGGATACCAAATATTAACCTCCATGGCTGATTTAGTCTGTGAAAGTTCCCTTATGAGTGAATTATTTCATTATAGTAAAGACTATTGGATTCCATCTAGGTCTTTTCTGGTATAGCTACACATAGCATTTTTTCCCCTTAAGTCACTTTGTTTTCAGTTCAAGTGTGAAGTTGAATTTTAGGGAAGTGGATTCACTTTAACCACTGTAAGACTCCAGTTATGAAAGTTCTTCACATTTATGGTGGTACTCTGTGAAATAGCTCCAAAAAATTTTTGGTTGATACTGACTTTCAGGGATTTCAGGGACAGTGATAGATTTTTGAAAGCACTTTGAGGGTTTTGTTTTTGTTTTTGTTTTTTTTGTGCTTGATAGTGCGATGAAAGCCATTCAAGCAGCAAATTAGGAGCTACTTTACTGTGGCATTTTGTAGAAAATACCTTACCTTGGTTATTTGATTCTGGATTAACAGAAGGAAGCCTTTCTTCTTCTTCTTTTTTTTAAATGCATTTTATTGAAATATAATTTATGTACAGTGAAATACACAAAACTAAAGTGACATGGATCAATGTGTTTTTTTTTTTTTTTTTTTTTGCAGTGTTCCCTCCCCTCCCACCCCTGGCAACCAGCAAAGAAAGTTTCCCTCCATAGATAAACCTTTCCTTGACCCTCCACAACAATGAACTAATACTATATTTGTCCTTCTGTGATTGACTTATTTTACTCAACATAATGTCCTCCAAGCTAATCCATATTATGTGGGGTTTTGCAGACTCTACATTATTCTTTAGTGCTGCATAGCATTCCATTGTGTGTACGTACCATAGTTTGGTCATCCACTCTTCCACTGATGGGCACATAGGTTATTTCCATCTTTTTGCTATTGTAAATAGTGCTGCGATGAACATGGGCATGCATATATATCTGTTCCTGTCCTGGATCTCACCTCTAGGATATATACTTAGTAATGGGATTGCTGGGTCAAATGGTATCTCCAATTCCAGGAATTGCCATATTGCTTTCCTTAGTGGTTGTATCATTTCATAGTCCCACCAGCAGTTTATGAGAGTCCCAATCTCTCTACATCCCTACCAGCCTTTGTTATTTTCTGTCTCATTGAATCTTGCCATCAGTGCTGGGGTGAGATGGTATCTCATTGTTGTTTTGATTTGCATCTCTCTGGTGGCCAGTGATTGTGAGCTTCACTTCATGTATTAGCTGGCCACCTGAATATCTTCCTTGGTGAAGTGTCTGTTCAAGTCCAAGACCTGACTCCTGGGGCACTTGATCTCCAATCTGTGCTCTTCTACTGTGTACTGTGTACTGAGTCCTTTTTTACCGTGTGCATAGCAAAATGTAAAACAAATAGATTTTCGCCATGTGTTTACCTATTTCACTGTGTTTATTTTTAGGAATGCTTCTTACTGCCAATGAAACCCCGAAGATGGGCATTTATTACATTCCGGTAAGTACTACAAATAGGAGTTATGATTGAAATAGGACAAGCAAGGATGCTTTATTTTTAAATTGAATGTATGGGGGAACTTTGGGCTTTGTAAATTAATGTACAGAGGACTCACATGTAGATTGAGTTTGCTTCCTGGAGCTAGTAAAATAATGTTTAGGACTGGTATTTAAACACTGCTTTATGGGAAACTATTTAATATCATGTTAAAATAGGCATTAGAAATCAGTCTCAATTCTTAAGATTTACATTTGCTTTGTTTCCAACAGTTTCAGAATCTTAAACTTTCAGATATTAGTGATCATAGGAAGTGAACCATGTGTAATTGCTACATATTAGTAAGTAAGCACAAGTAAGCCTGTACTTACTTTGCTTGTTGTATAATCTTCCCCTGGAGGCAAGGAGTGTTAAATATCATAATTTTAGGGAAATGAACTCTTCTTAACCACCGTGAGCCTCCAGTTACACAATTTCTTCATATTTGTGATGGTTCTCGATGAAATTGTTCAGCTGTATGTCTATTTTCAAAATAGTGTATTGGTTGATATTGACTTTCTGTGGTTTCAGGACACTGATATGTTGTTGTTGAAAGCTCTCTGAGAGACTTCTTTTTGTTGGTAGTGACAGCAAGCTTTTTGGTTATCCTAAGTTGTAATTTGTTGCTCTTTTCCCTCTCACAGATAACTGCTTCTGTATTCATATCATTTTATTTATCCGTCTTTCTCTGAATTCATTTGTTGCTTGCATCAGCTGTGTCAGATACAATGCCAAGTGCTGGCAGTGTAACAGTGTGTAGAGTACTGTTCTTTCCTAAAGGAGTTTATAGTTAGGGACTGAAACAGGAAGCTCACTGCCATCAAGTCAATTCCGACTCATAGCAACCCCCATTGGGTTTCTGAGGTGGCAAATCTTTATAGAAGTAGATTGCTCTGTCTTTCTTCCACAGAGCAGCTGGTGGATTTGAACCACCACCTTTGAGGTTACAGTCAAATGCCTTAGGCATTGCATCACCAGAGTCACAAGAAGCTAGGTGATTTCAATTTGATGTAATGAATGCCATAGTAGAGATAAGGAAGAGTACTTTGAAAGGGTGCTTGGGGGAGAGACATTTAACCCAATGTGGGGCTGAGGGATGGTGGGAAGTGTAGAGGGTAATCTCTGAGAAAACTTCCCAGAAGAAATGGCTTCTAAGATGAGACCTGAAGGATGATTATGTATACTAGATGAAGGGTGAGGATAGAGTGGAGTGCAGGATGGGAGAAAGGTTTGGAAGTGGAGGGAATAGTATGTGCAAAGAATAGTATGTGCAGAGAGAGGAATGGAGGGTTAAGATATAAGGTTAAAGGCTTACTCAGGAGCCAGACTGTGAAGGGACTTGTAAACCTGGTATAGGAATGTAGGGCAGAGAGTCTTGTAAAAATTTAAGCAGGGCAATGATACGATCAGATTTGCTTTTTAGAAAGATTACTTTGGCTGAGAAAATGGATTAGATAAGAATCTAATCAGGAAGCAACCAGAGCTAGCTGTGTAGCAGTCTGCATGTACAATGATAGTGGTATATGTTTTCTATATCAGGTCTCCCTTTTTAGTCCTTGTGACTTTCTTGAGTCCTGGGATAATTTGACTAATCTGGCTGGCAGTACTTTGAGATGGTTTGTTATCCTTGAGTTGTCAAATGCTGTTTGTCAGGCTTGTTCATTGACTAAGATTTATATGCCTTACCTTAGTCCAGTATCACGTAGTCTTTCCCCAGTTTCAGCCTGTTTTGGAAATACTGTCAAGAGAGCCAGAATGAATTAGTTTGCTCCTATACCCTTTACCTCATGTTGTGGGAGGAGTATCCTTTCATTTTCCTTGTAGGGGTGAGTGCCATCTTTGATCTTCACCAACTGCCTATGAGATGCCATTGTCTTGGATTTTGGATCCTTTCCCCATGTCGAAAATATACTACCCAATGACATGATGGGAGCTCTGGTAGCATAGTGCCTAAGGCACTTGACTGCTAACCAGAAGTCTGGCGGTTCAAATCCACCAGCCACTCCTCGGAAGGAAGATGGGGCAGTCTGCTTCCTTAGTGGTACTGCCTTGAAAACCCAAGGAGGGGTTGCTATGAGTTGGGTCTGACTCGACAGCACATAACAACAACAACAACAAATGATATGAAGGAGCTCTGGTAGTGTAGTGTCTAAGGTACTTGACTGCTAACTAGTAGGCTGGCAGTTCAAATCCACCAGCCACTCCTCGGAAGGAAGGTTGGGCAATCTACTTCTGTAGTGATAACACCTTGGAAACCCAAGGAGGGGTTGCTACGAGTTGTGTCCGACTTGACAGCACGTAACAACAACAACAACAGCAACAATAACAAATGACATGAATAATATTCATTACAGCACATCTCGGTGCTTAGCTTTAAAGTATAACCTCAGATACCACTGAGGTAGTATACAGCCAGACTTCAGATAGTCTTGAAGAATTAATTATAAATAATTACAGTTTTGTTTTTAGAAGTATATAGAATCAGCTAATGGAAAGGTGAAAAATAAGAAAGCAAGAGTGGAGGGCTTTGGCAGGTACTCAGCTTAGTAGATGAGGATATACAGGCTGCAGAGCTTCATTGTGTGGGGGTGGGTAAGGGGCAGTTCTGGATACTATTCCTGTGAAGCCATCTGTGATAGTTGGAGCTGTGTGTCAACTTGGCTGGACCACAATTCTGTGTGGTTTAAGCAGTTGTGATGGGGTTATTCCCATGATGGGATCAGGTGAATATGTTCTGAGCAGCCAATCCATTGAAAGGGAGTTTCCCTAGGGGTATGGCCTGCTTCCAGTATATCTATGGACATCCAGGGAAAAGAGACACTCTTCTGTGGATCAGGATTCTATTGTGGTGCCTACAAGTGTCTGTGAGCGAGCAATCCACCATTCAGCCTGGAGATCTTGGATTCATCATTTGTCGGAGTCAACAGCCAGTGTACTGCCTGCCAACCTTGAGCTCCTCAGCCCCTGGAGCTGCAAGAGTCAGGAAAAGCCTCCAGCTTGACGTTTGATCCAAGAACTTTGGACTTTCCAGCTTCTATAATTGTGTGAGCCATTTTCCTAAGATAAATTTCTCTTTCTCTCTCTATATAAGCTTTACTGGTTTTGTTTCTCTGGAGAACCCAGTCTAACACACCATCTTAACCAGCCTGTACTAAGATGGTGGTAGAGCAGATAAAGTTGGAACGATTTTTAAGTTTGTAAGACAGACATGGTGATTAATTGGATGTGGGGAGCAAGGAAGAGGAATGAATCAAGGGTAACTTCATAGTTTCTCCTGGGGCAGATATGCAGATCCAGATGTCATTCCTGGAGTCCAGGAAGATATGGCTCATCAACATTGCAAAGAAAACCTTACTCCCAAATGGGATTATATCCACAAATAGAGGAGTTAGGACATCTTACCTTTTCTGGGGACACAGTTCAGCCCATACACTTACAAATATTAACTCCAACTCAGATTACTTAAACTTCTTTAGTTAGCTCCATTGGCTTTTGAAATGTTTAATCTTAGAATTATAGGATGCTTCATTCTTATTCCCTTCTAACTCTCTGAGTTTATTTCGTAGGGTGAGCTTTTTGTTCCAAGTAATGGGGACTTTATAATTAGTATGAATGAGAGGGGTCAGGTGAAGAAGTGGCAAGAAACTATTTTTTTGGACAAATCTTAGCTTACCTTATAATATCTTTTTAGTTTCAGCTTTATAACTCAGACTTAGCAGAAAGCTCAGATTTAAAAAAACAAAACAAAACTGTACAGAGACCACTCCCAGGTGACTGTGCATGTGGGAACAGTGAGAACCTAAGTTATTCCTGCTAAGCTTAGCATGATGCTGAAACTTGTACTTAAGTGTTCTTCCTGACCTACCTTTCTGCTTTGCTGCTGTTTCACTGAGTGATGTTTTATAGCGCCACTTGTCTTTACTTGGAACCTACCTCTTTATAATACTCCTTCAAAGCAAAGAGAGCCCAGGAGTCTGAAAGCCTGCCGTTTTTCATAAGATTTTATCAAACTCACAGAGCTGACATTTGGCATGAAGGCTCATTTTAGGCACTATAAAGGCATAGGAGTGTGCTTTATACATAATTTGTGCCAAAAGTAGGAGGTCTTTGTGGTGATCTTTAATAACATAAATCAGATCTGAAAGCTTCTCTTTGTTTCCCCTTTGGGGCTACGCTAAAAGCAAAGACAACTTAATGTTCTTTTAGCTTATAAAATTTTGCCTCTTACTGTCTGGTACCATCTTTCTTAAATACTTGAAATCTTGATAGACCAAATGCAGTTCGTAATTTACACTATTCTTTGCCACAATATATCCCTATCAAAAAATCAAACCAAACTCACTGCCATCAAGTTGATTCTGACTTGTAGTGACTCTTCCTTGGGTTTTCAAGGCAGTATCTCTATGGAAGTAGATTGTCCATTCTTCCTTCTGAGGAGTAGCTGGTGGGTTTGAACAGTAAGATGCCTTAGGCACTACACCGCCAGAGCACCTATATACCCCTATAATTGAGTCCTTACAACCAAATGGCTCTTGGTAACAGGATTTCTCCAGTTTTAGCCATATTTTCTTTATGCTGTCCTTCCCTCTTAGAGATCAGGTCCTGTTGTTTTGTTTGTTTGCTTCTTAATTCCAGGGTTTATTTCAACTGTAGTTCTAGATGCTAATGCCAGGGGTAGTTTTTCAGGTTTAGTTTTCTCAGAAATGTAATTTAATCTTAGGTTGGTTCTTTATAATTAACACCTCTGACAACTATATAGACTTCAGAGGGAATCCAAGTCCCCTATGGCACCCAACCTGAAACCCAGTGTGTTTGATATTGTTTTTGTTGGAAGTATTCCTGAGTTCCAAGCCCCCTGTGTATCAGTAAGCTCCTGCAAAAACTTGTTACTTTATAGTTGTTTGCTGCTATTCTTGTTAATATGGGTACCTAAACTTGAGGAAAAGATATTCAGTATTTGTTTAGAAAGCTATTTGATTTAGAAGAATAAATGTATCTCAGTTAATTAAAAATAAGTGGTTTTTGTTTTTAGAAAGATGTAAACAGCTTTGAAAATCTGCTGGTATAGTGTCTAAGGCATTTGACTGCTAACCAGAAGGATGATGCTTCAAACCTACGAGCCATTCCATGGAAGGAAGATAAGACAGTCTACTTCCATAAAGATGTACCTCCTTGGAAACCCAATGGGGATCACTTTGAGTCAGAATTGACTCGATGGCAGTGGGTTTGGTTTTGGCTTTTTATCACGGAATATAACTTTGAATCTTGGTAGTTGCTGTTTTATTTTAAAGCATTTTCTTAGGGGAAAAATACCTATATTACCTATATTTTTAAAATATTACCTGTATTTAAAAAATAAATATGTTTAGATTATTTTCACCAAATCAACAAAACATGTTAATTAAATATTTTGACATTTACTATTTAATTTAAAACTGTATCTTAAATTTGGAAAGTACATTTAGAGCCAGAGAACATGCAAATGAGACATACAGGTTTATATTTAATCTGCACTACCTAGTGCCAGGAGCTCTGGTAGCATAGTGCCTAAGGCATTTGACTGCTAACCAGAAGGCTGGCGGTTCAAACCCACCAGCCACTCCTCGGAAGGAAGATGGGGCAATCTACTTCCGTAGTGATACTGCCTTGGAAACCCAAGGAGGGGTCGCTATGAGTCGGGTCCGACTCGACGGCACGTAACAGCAACAACAAGAAGTGTTAGTTTTTTCATTAGTACTGTTTTTTTCTCTAAGGGCTGTTGCAACAAAAATATAAAGACATTTAGGTCTGTGGTAAATTGAATTTGTTAGTCTAGCTCTAAATTCAACCACTATGTGAAATTGCCTATTATAGAGGAGTTGCTGGTTACTTTTTGTATATCCTTATGTAGCCTCTCTCATAGATTGACATCTTTTTTTTTAAGTCCAATATTCCAAATATTACTGCTCTGATTGTGTTTTGGCATAGTTTTCTAGAGGGCTTCATAGCAGAGCAGATAGCCATATAGTGCTTTCTAAGAAGTACAATCCTTACCTTCACCTATGAGAAGATAATCTGTTTTATCAGCTATCTAACTTGTAAACATACTGTTTTAGCTCAGCATTAAGAGTGACAATATCTTGAAAATTAGTGTGTAGAATTCCAAGGTGGAAGACTCCATTGCTCTTTTGCTTGTTATTATTTATTTTGCCACTTCCTGTCTTATGAAAGGAAATATAGGAAACCTAACAAGTGATTTATTTATTTAGCAAGATGTTCAATAGAACACCGTGTTAGGCACCAGGAATATCTTGAGTAAAAAAGATCTTATTTTTGCCCTTGTGAGCTTAGAATTTTGGAGGGTGATGATGATAGATAAACAAACCAATATATCATTGTGAATTATTGTAAGTGTGTGGAGGAAAGGAATGAAATGCAGTGACAGAAGAATCTGCTTAAGGTGGTCAAGGGATCAGGCAGCTTTTTATCTGTCTCTTTTTCATATGTTATCTTCACCATTTTAATTTTTGTTTAAATAATATTTTCTTGTGTTTTTGGTGAAAATTTATACAGCAAGTTAGATTCCCATTTGAAAATTTTCATACATATTGTTCGATTACATTAGTTACATTTATCTGAGTGTTAACATTTATCACAGTCTATCAACATTTTCTTTGGTTATGTTCAGTTTGCTCCCTTTCCAGGACACTAGTTTCCCTGCCCCCTTATCTTTTTTCTTTGCTTTTGAGTAACTGTTGACCTTTTGATCTCATAATGGTGGTTTTAAGTAGGACAGTGATCTTACAGGTAATATCTGTTGTTTTGTGTGCCACTCTGCTATATTGCTAAAAGCTGGTCTCACAGGATAGGGTTGGTTCTAGATTTGTAGAGTGTCTCAGGGTAATAGTCTCAAGGAGTACTCTGTTCTCTGCTGTTCTCTCCATATTTTTCTCCTATTCTATCTGGAGCAACTATGGTAATCACAGTCAGAATGGTCTGTGGTGGTAGCTGGGCACCATCTAGTTCTTATGGTCTCAGTGTTGATGAGGTGGTTCATGTAGACTTGTTTCTTCTTTATACTTTTGGCTACATTCTTACTATTTTTCTTTTGGAGATTAGAGACCATAGCTATTCTTAGATGGCCACTTCTAAGCTTTTAAGATCTCAGGTGCTACTCATTAGGATCCAAATCATAATTTTTGTGAAACGTGTTATGACAGTTGACTGAGTTGTCCCATGAGACTATGGTCCTAAGACTTCAAACCCAGAATACCATGTTGAAAATTGTTTGGTTTTGTCTGAGGAGTACCCATATTTGTGTCTTCAGTGAATATATGTGTCTGCACCCACATATTTGTATTTACAGATACCTATAAATACTTCTGGGAGCTCTGGTGGCATAGTGCCTAAGGTATTTGACTGCTAAACCAGAAGGCTGGTGGTTCAAACCCACCAGCCACTCCTCTGAAGGAAGATTGGGCAATCTGCTTCTGTAGAGATAGCACATCAGAAACCCAAGGGGAGGGAGTCTCTATGCATTGAATTGACTTGATGGCAGTGAGTTTGTTTTTTTTTTTTGGTATAGATACTTTTGTCTTTTCTGACCTATGTACATATCTGTACCTACCATTCAGTCTGTATGCTGAGCAAATAATCCAAGAAACTGGGCTATATGGAGAAGAATGTGGCATCAGGATTGACAGAAGACCTACTAACAACTTGTGATATGGAGATGACACAACCTTGCTCACTTAACGTGAAGATGACTTGAAGCACTTATTGATGAAGATCAAAGACTGCAGTCTTCGGTATGAATTACACTTCAACATAAATAAAACAGAAATCCTCATAACTGGACCAATAAGCAGCATCACAATAAATGAATAAGAGATTGAAGTTGTCAGGGATTGCATTTTACCTGGATCCACAATCAACACCAGTGGAAGCAGTAGTCAAGAAATCAGACACCATATTGCACTGGGCAAATGTGCTGCAAAAGACCTCTTTATTAAGAAACAGAGATGTCATTTTGAAGACTAAGGTGTGCCTGATCCAAGCCATGGTATTTTCAGTCATCTTGTGCATGTGTGAAAGCTGGACAACAAATAAGAAGCCTGAAAAAGAGTTGATGCCTTTGAATTGTGTTGGCAAAGAATACTGAAAATACCTTGGACTGCCGGAAAAACAAACAAATCTATCCTGGAAGAATTGTAGCAAGAATGCTCCTTGGAAGCGAGAATGGCCGTACATTGTCTCACCTACTTTGGTCATGTTGTCAGAAGGGACCAATCCCTGGAGAAGGATATCATGCTTGGTAAAGTAGAGAGTCAGCGAAGAAGGGGAATACCTTCAATGAGATGGATTGACACAGTGGCTGCACCAGCGGGCTCAAGTATAGCAAGGATTTTGAGGATGATGCAGCACTGAGCACTATTTCACTCTGTCGTACGTAGGCTTGTTATGAGTTGGAGTTGACTTCATGGCACCTAACAACAACAGTGGCTAATGAGCATGAACATCTTTCCATATGTTTGTTGGCTGATTGAATGTCCATTTTGATGAAGGCTCTCTTCATATCCTTTGCCTATTTTTGATTAGATTGTTTGCCTTTTTGTTGTTAGGTTGTTGCAGTTTTCTATAGATTTTAGAAATTAGAACCTTATTAGAGAAATTGTTTCTAAAGATTTTTTTTCCCAGTTTGTCTCATCCATGAAGAAAGCAAAAGGTCATTACAAAGACAGGAAAGGAAGAAAAGACCAAAATTGATGTCAGAAGAGACTCTGAAAGTTGCTCTTGAATGGAGAGCAGCTAAAGTAAATGAAAGAAATGACAAGATAAAAAGAGCTGAACAAAAGATTGCAAAGAGCAGCTTGAAAAGACAAAGTAAATTATTATAATGAAATGTGCAAAGACATGGAGTTAGAAAAGCAAAAGGGAAGAGCACACTCAACATTTCTCAAGTTGAAAGAAGTGAAGAAAAATACAAGCCTTGAGTTACAACCTTGAAGTATTCTGTAGGCAAAATATTGAATGATGCAGGAACATTGAAAGAAGATGAAAAGAATACACAGGGTCACTGCACAAAAAAGAATTGGTCGATACTCAACTATTTCTGGAGGTGGCATATGATCAAGAACCAGTGCTACTGAAGGAAGACGTCAAAGCTGCACTGAATGAATTGGTGAAAAACAAGGCTCCAAGAAGTGATGGAATGCCCACTGAGATGTTTCAACAAACAGATATTGGAGGCACTTAATTGTCTATGCCAAGTAATTTGGAAGACAACTAACTGCCAGCTGACTGGAAGAGATCCATATTTGTACCCATTCCAAAAAAAGATGATCCAACAAATTGTGGAAATAATCAAACAATACTATTAATATGACACGCAAGTAAAATTTGCTGAAGATAATTCAAAAGCAGTTACAGCAGGATGTTGACTGGGACTTCCAGAAATGCATGCTCAGTTCAGAAGACGATGTGAAACGAGATATAATTGCTACTGTCAGATGAATCTTGGCTGAAAGCAAAGAATATCAGAAAGATGCTCAGTTGTGTTTTATTCACTATGCAAAAGCATTTGACTGTGTTAATCATAACAAATTATGGATAACATTGAGAAGAATGGGAATTCCAGAACATTTAATTGTGCTCAGAGGAACCTGCGGATAGACCAGGGATACTGCAGGAGTTAAAGTTAGGAAAGGTATGTGTCAGGGTTGTATCCTTTCACCATACTTATTCAATCTGTATGCTAAGCATATAATCTGAAAAGCTGGATTATATGAAGAAGAACGCAGCATCAGGATTAGAGTAAGATTCATTAATCACCTGCAATATGCAGATGGTACAACCTTGCTTGCTAAAAGTAGAAGATGAGTTGAAGCATTTACTGATGAAGATCAAAGACTACTGTCTTCAGTATAGATTACACTTCAACATAAAATGAAAATCCACAAAACTGGACCAATAAGCAGCATCACGGTAAATGCAGAAAAGATTGAAGTTGTCAAGTATTTCATTTTACTTGGATATACAATCGACAACCGTAGAAGCAGCAGTCAACAAATCAGATGTCATATTGCAGTGGGCAGATTTGCTGCAAATGACCTCTTTAAAGTGTTGAAGAGCAAAGATGTCACTTTGAAGACCAAGTTGTGCCTAACCCAAGCCATAGTATTTTCAGTTGCCTCATATGCATGTGAAAGCTGGACAATGAATAAGGAAGACCCATGATGCTTTTAGATGTTTTTGAATTGTGGTATTGGCAAAGAATACGGAAAATACGATAGACTGCCAGAAGAACTAACAGGTCTGTCCTAGAGGAAGTGCAGAGAAAATGCTCCTTGGAAGCAAGAATGGGCAGATTTCATCTCACCTACAGGAGCTCTGGTAGTATAGTGCCTAAAGCACTTGACTGCTAACCAGAAGCTGGTGGTTCAAACGCGCTGGCCACTCCTCAGAAGGAAGATGGGGCAATCTACTTCTGTAGTGATACTGCCTCAGAAACACAAGGAGGGGTCACTATGAGTCAGGTCCGACTCAACGGCACGTAACAACAACAACAACACTTGGATCATGTTATCAGAAAGGACTGTTCCCTGGAAAAGGATATCATGCTTATTAAAGTGGAGGGTCAGTGAAAAAGGGAAGACCCTCAACAAGATTGTTTGACACAGTGGCTACAATGATGGGCTCAACTATAGCAAGGATTGTGAAGATGGCATAAGATCAGGCAGTGTTTCCTTCTGGTGTCCATAGGGTCACTATGAGTCGGAATTGACTAACAATAATAACAACATGTTGTTTCTGGTAGAAAGATGTGGATAACGATTTATGGCCTTGAAAACCCTATAGGATTAGATCTGCTTTGTTGTGTAGGTCACTGGGAGTTGGGTTTCATAGTTCTTCATTTTAGTCACTTACTTGCATCATCCTGTCCTGCTTTTTTGTTTGATTTGAAGTTGTCTGTTGTCTCTAAGATATTTTTTTTTGGATCATGTGTTGGCTTGTTTCACCCTGATTTATTTATTTATTTATTTTTGCTTTGTTTTGATATATCCTGGCAGGCATTCTACTTTGCTTGCTAGGTTGTCAGCCCTGGGGTTTTCCGCATCTGTCTCTGGGTGGGTAGAGCTGCTGGTGGAGTGTGGGAGCGGGTCTCTGTTGGTTGGTTGTGAAGAGCAGCTGTGGGAGGGGTGAGAACATGTTGTGATGTTGTCTACCATCTTTCTGTCTTTGATCCAGTTGTGCAGGAGCCAGTGGAGGCACTTGCCTGTGTGTGGGGTGGTAGGTGTGGCTACTAGTGGGGAGACAATGTCTGCCTCCTGCTGGATGGGGCAGAAAGAAAAGTAGAAAAGGGAAAAAAAGGGGATGGAGAGATAGAACAAAATAGGTTAAAAAAAAAAAGATAAAGAGGGGAAAGGGGTAAAAATAAACAACCACAATAAGATGTGGCAAAAAGAAAAAAGGGGAAAGAGAAAAGGATGGTGTGGCAGTGGTAGCCCAAGCTTCTAAGGTTGTGGGCACAGGCCCTATCTACTGGGACTCATACCACCGACCTTAGTGATGGCAGGTGGCTGTTGCACGATCTAGGAGAACACATGCTTGTGGAGGCTGCAGGAGCCTGGCATGAAGTTAGCACATGCATGTGTCTCTGACAGCTGAGGCTGCTCATAGCTTATTCTCCACAAGAGTACGCCCTGTCAATCACACTGGCTCCAGGTGCACAGAGAACTGTCTGCAGGTGCACAGCTCAATCCAGTGAGGACACAGTGCAACTTGTGGCTGCTGGTGGTGTTTAAGTGAACTGGATGAGTGGGGTTAGGTAAAGAGAGTATCCCTGGCCACCAAGTTGCTGGGGGGTGAGGGTGAGCTCACCTTTGGTCACTGGGAAGGTTTGCTGGTGAAAGTTGGAGAACATACTTCTCTAGTCACTGGCGTGAGCCCCATGCACTTGTGGGTGAGCACAGCTGATTATCCAGTTCTGGTGTGACTGAATCAGCGTCTCCACAGCTACTCCCCAGGTCTTCCCCTTGACATGGGCCCTCAACCCAAATAACTTGGGCATATTACCAGTGAGTTGTTTCATTCCCACTTACTGTCTCCCTCCTTGCACTGCAATTGCCTGCGCCCCTGGAATTCCCTGAACTTCCCTCTCCCACATCCAGCTCATGTTCTGCTCATCTGTTTCACTCTAAATCTGTCTACACTGTGTTTCTGTCCCAGTGGAGATGCCTTGAAGTTGGCTTCTTCACCTGTATATGTTGCCATCTGTGTTGCAAAATGATGATGCTGTTTTGGGTCCCCACTCTTTCCTCAATTACTGTTTTCATTCTGTCTTCCTTTCCATTTCGTGTTTAATCCAATTCTTTATCCCCTCATTTTATGCTTACAGTTCCAGGATTATCATCTGTATCTGTTATATAGGTCTCTGTTGTAAAGGTAAAGAGGTTGGGTGGTGTGTGTCACTAGGATGCTATTGAGTCAGTTCTATTTTAGTCTTTCGTAGTAATGTTTCTAATATTTATTGTGCAAGTCTTTTATTTTCCAAGTTAGATAAACTCATAGGTATTTTATTGATTTGGAGGTTATTGTAAATGGTATTGTTTTCTTGGTTTCTTTTTCAGAGTCATCTTTGTTAGTGTAGAGGATCCCTACTGATTTTTGGGTGTTGATCTTGTATCCTATATGAGTTCCAGCAGCTTTCTTGGGGAATCTTAAGGGTCTTCTTTAGGGTATTCTATGTCATCTGCAAATAGGGATAGTTTTAGTTCTTCCTTTCTTACTGCTGTTATTAGGTGCCGTCTAGTTGGCTCCGACTTATAGTGACCCTATGTACAACAGAAGAAACACTCTTGGTCATGCATCATCCTCACAATCCTTGCCATACTTGAGCCCATCATCGCAGCCACTGTGTCAATCCATCTTGTTGAGGGTCTTCCCCTTTTTCGCTGACCTCTTTTATTTCTTTCTTGTCTTATTGCTCTGACTAGAACTTCCAGTAAGTGTTGAATAAGACTGGTGATAATGGGCATCCTTTTTCATTCCCATTCTCAAAGGGAAGGCTCTCCGCCTTTCTCTGTTGAGTAAATGTTTGCTGTTGGTTTTGCATATATACCCTTAATTATATTGAGAGATTTCCCTTCTATTCCTGTTTTGCTGAGAGTTTCTATCAGGAAAGGGTGTTGAATTTTATTGAAAGCCTTTTTATGTCATCAACTGACATGATCATATAGTACTTTCTCTTTGTTTTATTATGTGGTGGATTACATTGATTGATTTTCTGATGTTGAACCATCCTTTTAATCCTAGTATGAATCTACTTGATCATGTTACGTGCTTTTTTTTGATATGTTGCTGAAGTCTGTTGGTTAGAATTTTACTGAAAATTTTTGCATCTATGTTCATAAGGGATATTGGTCTGTGATTTTCTTTTTTTGTGATGTCTTTGCCTTGTTTAGGTATCAGGGTTATGCTGATTTCAGAGAGTTCGGTGGTGTTCCTTCCTCTTTTATGGTTTTAAAGAGACTGAGTAGGATTGGTGTCAACTCTTCTCTGAATATTTTGTAAAACTCTCCAGTGTAGCCATCAGGTCTTGAGCTTTTCTTTGTTGGCAGTTTTTGATGGCCAAAAACTCTTTTTTTGTAATGGGTATGTTTAAATCTTCTACTTTTGTTTTTATTGGTCTGGCCATGTAGTATGTCTGCAGGCATTTGTCCCCATCATCTAGGTTTTCAAATTTGTTGGAGTACAATTTTTCATAGTAGTCACTTATGGTCTTCTTTATCTTGGTTGGATTAGTCTAATTTCATCAGTTTTTCTTAATTTGAAGAGGTTATTTGCTTCTTCTGTTTTATTTATTTTGTCTGTCTAGCCAGAGGTTTGTCTATTTTATTGATCCTTTCAAAGAACCAACTTCCGGTTTTGTTAATTCTTTCTGTTTTTCTATTTAATTTATTTCTGCCTTAGTATTTATTATTTCCTTTTTTCTGATACCAATTGTCTTTTTTTTTGTTCTTCCTTTTCTGTTGGTTCAAGTTGTCAGTTTAAGTTAATGATCTTGGATCTTCTTTTATAATTTAGTCATTTATTCCTGTAAATTTTGCTCTAAGCACTGCTTTTGCTGTGTCCCAAAGATTTTGATATGTTGTGTTTTCATTTTCTTCTAGGAATTTTTTAAGTTTCACATTTGATTTTGTTTATGATCCAATAGATTTTTAGTAGTATATTATTTAGTTTTTATCTGTGCCAAGGGGGCAGGGAGGCCACATCTTCTGACCTCCTCTAACCCCACAAAAGGAAGACAGAATCACCATCAGTAGCCCAAGGCCTATCCCTGCAAGGCCAACCATACCACCTCCTTCCAGCCCTGACACCAACCATTCCTCCTGCAGCACCCACCATGTCTCTGCTGGGTTTGATAATCTGCTGCAGTGGCCATACAGAACTCACAGATTATGGGGTTTATTAGGGAAGCACCAGGCTACAATTCAAGTTCAGGAAAAATGCTCAGTCTCTCTCAGCCTGCCATCTCTCAGCCAGCAGTCTTTCTCAGTCTCTCCCAGCAATGCGTGTCTTTCATTGTCTCTTTCTCAGCAGCACGTGTCTCTCGGGAGCACGTCTTTCTCAGCCAGCAGTCAGAGAGAGAGACCCCCTTCTGCCTCTAGGAGACCTTCTTTTGAACCTGGCAGAGTGGCCAAACTAACCAGCCCCAACATCCGAATTCCATACACCTGAGAGAGAGTGAACTCCCCAGAAAATTACTTTGTGCTGCTCCCAACAGAAATACCCCAGGTGGATAACTAACAATCAGAAGCTACTTGGTTGCTCATGGCCAATTTCACCACAGAGTTTACAAAGACTTATAGCTAGAAAAGCCATACCAGGTAATTTACTATACTGCAATCTAATTTTTCCCATTGTTGATTTCTAGTTTCATACTGTTATAGTCAGAGAAGATGCTTTGTATGATTTCAGTCTTTTTACATTTGTTGAGACTTGTTTTGTGTCCTAGCATATGGTTTGTTCTGGAAAATAATTGGTGTGTGCTGGAGAAGAATGTGCATTGTTCTGGTATTGAATGTTCTATATATGTCTTTTAGGTCCAGTTGGCTTTCGATTTTATTTAACTGCTCATTGTCCTTAGTGGTCTTTTTAGATGTTTTGTCTGTACTCGAAAGTGATATGTTGAAGTCTCCTGTTACTATTCTGGAGTTGTCTGTTTCTCCTTTCATATTAGTCAGTATTTTGTTTCATGTATTTTGGTGCATTGCTATTGTCGGTAGGTGCTGTTAAGTTGGTTTTGACTCATAGCAACCCTACATACAACAGAATGAAACACTGTCCAGTCCTGTGCCATCCTCACATGCTTGAGCCCATTGTCGTGGCCACTGTTTCAGTCCATCTTGTTGAGAATCTTCCCCTTTTTCGCTGACCCTCCATTTTACCTAGTATGATATCCTTTTCCAGGGACTGGTCCCTTCTGACAATTGACCAAAATATGGAAGATGAAATCTGGGCATTCTTGCTTCTAAGGAGTATTCCAGTTGTACTTCCTCCAAGGCAGATTTGTTCATTCTTCTAGCAGTCCATGATACATTAAGTGTTCTTTGCCAACATCATAATTCAAATGTATCACTTCTTCTATGTTCTTCCTTACTCATTGTCCAGCTTTCATGTGCATATGAGGCAATTGAAAATACCATAGCTTGGGTCAGGTACACCTTAGTCTTTTCGTGATGTCTTTGCTCTTAAACACTTTAAAAGCTCTTTTGCAGCAGATTTGCCCACTGTGATACATCATTTGATTTCTTGACTGCTGTTTCCATGGGTGTTGATTCTGGATCCAAGAAGAATGAGATCTTTGACAAGTTCAGTCTTTTCTCCATTTTTTACGATGTTGTTTATTGGTCCGGTTGTTAGGATTTTTGTTTTCTTTATGTTAATGTGTATTCCATACTGAAGGAATCTTCATTAGTAAGTGCTTTAAATTTTCTTCATGTTCATCAAGCATTGCAATTAGATGCATTTATATTTATAATTGTTATGTCTTCTGGCTGGACTGACCCTTTTATTGTTATGTAATATTCTTCTTGATCTCTTGTAATAGATTTTGACTTAAAATCTATTTTATCTCCTATCAGTATGGCCACCTCTGCTCTTTTTTGTTTACCGGTCACATGGAATATTTTTCTTTAGACCTTTATTTTCAATCTGTTTGTAATATCAAAAGGGTGGATCATGTTTTCTTAACCATTCTGTCACTCTCTGCCTTTTGCATGAGACATTTAGATCATTTACATTTAATGTTATTACTGAAAATGAAGTGTCTACCTCACTTCCTTTACTATTTGTTATTTTGAGTGCTTCATATCTTCTTTTGTTTCTTTAAAATTCTGATTTTTCTGTTTTTGTTTGTATTTGGCTGATTTCTCGTGATGAGCCTTTTTCTTAACTTCCTTCTTTTCTTCTGAATGTCTTTTCTTGGCGATTTCTTAGTGGTTACCAAATAGATTATATTACACAGCTTACAAGCGCAACAACATTTATCATTTGAACAACAATTAACATATACTTTTAACATAATAAATCTATTCCTGATATGCTGCGTCTTCCTGTTGTGCCTGCATTTAGTTCAATATACAACCTGTATTCAATGAACTCACTTTGTGCTTATTTCTTATAAACTTGATTTTTTTTTGTTTGTGGGATTTCATTACTGAGTTTATTCCCTGAAAATATCCCTATAAATACATGTGTTTTTGCATTTTTTCTCTCTCTCTGTTATTTTTCCTTCTGTGTAGAGATCTGTTGGCGTAGTGTGTAAGGCATTTGACTGCTAACCAGAAGGCCAGCAGTTCAAACCCATTAGCCACTCCTTGGAAGGAAGGTTGGGCAATCTACTTCCGTAGTGATACTACCACGGAAGAAGGAGGGGTTGCTGTGAGTCAGATCCTACTTGATGGTAGTGAGGTTTTTTTTTGTTGTTGTTGTTGTAGAGATACCAAACCAAAAACCGAACTCACTGCTGTCATGTAGGACCTGACTCATAGCGACCCCTCCTTGGGTTTCCGAGGAAGTGTCACTATGGACGTACATCTCCCAGTCTTCCATCCAAGGAGTGGCTGGTGGGTTTGAACTGCCAGCCTTCTAGTTAGCAGTCAAATGCCTTAGGCACTTACTTAATGTTCTTAACCTTTCTATTTGTAGTACTCCCTTTTTACTCCTTGACTACAAAGTTGGCCTGGTAGTGGCAAATTCTCAGAGCTTCTATTTATTTGGGAATGTTTTGATTTCCCTCTTGTTTGCTGGATAAATAATACTGGTTGGCAATTTATTTTGTTTGGTATTTTATATATGTTATTCTATTGCCTTCTAATCTCTAGAGTTTCTAGGTAGAAATCTGCACTGCCTCTTGGGATATTACGTTGCATTTTTCTTTTGCTGCTTTTGGATTCTCTGTGTCTTTGGTTTGAAGAATTTTATTAGGATATTGTGTAGAGTTAAATATTTTGGTCTCTTTTAATTGGGGTTAGTATCACTTCCTGTGTTTGCAGACTTGGTTGTTTGAGCAGATCTGGGAAATTCTCTCTGATTACCCCTTGGAAAATCACTTCTATGCTTTTATTGCTGTCATGGTGCTCTGGGATTCCAGCAACTCTAATGTTAGATTTCTAATTGAATCCTATATTTCCTTTTGGATTTGTTCACTTTTCTTTCTTATTTTCTCTTGATACTTGATAAGTGCAAGTATTTTGCCTTCTAGTTCATTTATTCTATCTTTTGTCTGTTCAACTCTTGTTGAGTGTTTCTCTTTCTTTTTCTAGTTCAGTTGCTTTTTTTTGTCAATTTAAGTAATTCTTTTTTTTTTTTTTTTAAGATTTCAACTTCCTTGTTGAGTCTCTCATTTTGATCCTTGATTTGTTTCCTTATATCAGCTAGTTTGTTTTCTGTGTGCTTTTTGCTTTTTTTACACATATTTAGCACAATTATCAATTCCCTGTATTATTTTTGTCTCCATAGGAGAAATGTTCTCTTTGTATTCTGCTTTTGGCTGATTCTTCTTCTTTTAGATTTTGTGTGTTTTACTATTTTTTGTTAAACTTGGACCATTTTGTTATCTTTGCTTTTTTACTTTAAGTTTTATATGCTTGTTTTTGGTGGAAAATTTTTATGACTGGATGCTCTGGTTGCACAGGGGCAAGTACCAGGTTGCTAACCAGAAAGCTGGGGCCTGCACCCACCAGCTGTGCCACAGAACAAAGAAGTGGCAGCCTCCAGAAAGACTTAACAGCCCTGGGAACCCAATGGGGCAGCACCTTTCTCAGACTCACAGGGTTGCTACAAGTCAGAATCAGCTGATCAGCAGCAGGCTTGGTACCTTCTCCTGTGAACCACTAGAGGGCACTCTTATCCTTAAGTTTTTTCAGTGCTGTTTTCAGGAGTTCTGGATGCTTATCTCTGGAATTCAAGGTAAATGTGCAGTTGGGGAGTGGTTAGCAGTTTGTAAATAGTGATGTAAGTGGTGAGGTTCAGCTTTCCTGTGCTGAAGGTAAGAGGCTCTTTATGTCTATCCCTCATAGGAGCTCTTGCACAGGCTTGCCCATGGTGTCCCACTGTGGGCCATTTCCTCTGTGTTACCCCATCTGTCTGAAGTATTCCTTTCACCCTGCTGCCCTTGCTGTTCTTCCTGGTTCTAGGTCCTAGTACCCATCTGTTTTTGGTTCCCTAGTGCTGCTCTGACAGGAATATACCACAAATGGGATGGCTTTAACAAACAGGAGTTTATTCTCTTACAGTTTGGAGGCTTTAAGTCTGACTTCAGAGTGCCAGGCTCTAGGGGCTCGGTGAAACCCTTCAACCTTGGGCTTTAGCTTTGTCTCCTGCTCCTGGTCCACTGAAGCTGAAGGCTTTTCTTTACTCAGCTGCTGGCTGCTGAGGCTGATAAACCCAAGGTTGACAAGAGAAAAAGGCACAGTCCCAATATTACCAAACAACATGGCAAGCTATTGGTTCAAGTCCATTGAAAATCCCAAGATCTGCAGTGTGTGGCAGGCTGGTGAACAATAACTCAGCTATATGCAGGGTTCAAGCATGCCATAAGCTAGAGAACATTCCCAAAGCTGTTTCTTGTATATGGGAAGCAGACCGCATCCCTAAAGCAGCTACTCAGCTGCTCCAATAGATTCCACCATGGAGTTAATTACCAATCTCACCCTGGAAATGAGTATATCCAGCTGCCCAGCCATTCAACCAGGGTCAGCCAAGTTGACAAAGAAACTTAACTACCACACCATCCATCCTGAGCCTTAGCAAGATTCAACAGCGCTGTCTCACAGATTCATGGTCTTTGTCCTCTCTGAATTGCATTGCCACCAAGTCCCATGGCGCACTGAAAATAATTGTGCTCCAGCTTCCTCAGGTTAGCTTCTTTTCTGGGGTTCCTGTTTGGGGTGTTTCCTAGCCCCTGTCCCAAAATGGCTATGATGAACACGCACACTCAGTGTTAGCAGGTGGGTTCTCCCAATTTCTGTGCTGTCCCCAATCCTCCTCTCCCTGCTTCTGGACTCACCCTGACTCCCAGTACCTGAGCTGCCATTTGGAGTTCTGAGATCTCACTGTGTGCTTGTTTTTATTGGCGGTTCACTGGGCCAGTTGCTGGGGCAGTAAATGGGAGACTCCACTTATTTTGCTATCTTGCTCCACTTCCCCCATTTCAGCTTTAATGCCTTGATCTTAATCTTGTTATCCAAGTACCCACTTGGGGCAAAGTGGTGAATGATGTTGGTTTTCCACAATCTCTAGAAACAAAATAAACTATAGAGAAGATACTTATTTCCTTTGAGGTACAAACAGTCAAGTTTCCTTTCTACTTTAATATACATCTCATATGCAGATCACCTTACTTTAAGTAGCATTTGGCACATTTGAGCAAGACTCCTTGAAACACTGTGCCTAGTTTCACAGTATTCCTGTTGTTTAGTTGGCCATTCTCAGTCTTCTTTGCTGTCTCCTTCTCCTTAGCCTTAGGCCTCAACTCTGTTCCTTTGACCTGTAAATGTTGGTGAACCCTAGGGTTTAGTTCTTTTCTCTATTTATGTTCTCTCCCTGGGAAATTCATATGCCCCTAGGCTTCATATTACACCTGTATGCTAATGACTTCCAAATTTTATTATCAGTCTTCCCATCACCTCTGAATGACAAAATTATTTATCTACCAGTATACTTGGATTCTCTATTTGGCTCTGCAACAGGCATGTTATTTTTAATGTGTCTAAAACAGAACTCTTGATCTTATGTCCTCACCTCAACTCCATACCTACCAAGCTTTTCCATTCTGTAGGACACCATCATTCACCTAGTTTTCTAGGCCAGAGCACTGCTACATAACATCTCCACATATATCCATACGGCAAATAGGTTAACTAACTAATCATTCTCTATAGGAGAGAGACCTGGTAGTCTGCTTCTGTAAAAATTGCAGCCAAGAACACCCTGTGGGCGTGGTTCTACTCTGTGACTTGATGGCACCCAACAACAACAATAACAATCTTTATGGAAGCAGATGTCAGTCTTTTCTGCCTTGGAGCCACTGGTAAGTTTGAACCACCAATCTTTAGGTTAGTAGCTGAGGGCAGACTGTTAGTTGTGGGCCTCAACTGAGTACCGGCCACCTGTTTTTATAAATACAGTTTCATTAGAACAGAGCTAGACTCATTTCCTTATGTATTGTCTATGACTGCATTAGGAGTTCCTGGGTGGTACAAATAGGCAAGAACTCAACTACTAACCAACAGATTAGTGGTGCAGATCCACCCATAGATGCCTTGGAAGACGAACCTGGCAATCTTTTTCCAAAACAGTCCCAACCTTGAGGACCCTATGAAGCAGTTCTGCTTTGTAACATATGGTGTTGCTGTGAGAATCAACTAGATGGAAGCTAACAATGACGACTGCATTCTCTCAAGGCAAAGTGGAGTGTTTGTGGCAGAGACCATCTGGCCCACAGCCCAGAATTGTAATCTGTATCTTTAATAAAAAATTTGCCAGCCCCTACTCTTCCACTACACTATACTTTTCCACTAAAGCATGAAAATTTCCCTGTGTTTATTTACCTACTTACGTAGGTAATCACTGTAATACAAAACATAGATAAAGGGACATTGTTTGTCTTTTACACTGTTAAATCTCCAGCAGCCAAAACAATGCCTGTCACAGTGTAAGCACTCAATACTTGTTAAAAAAGTGAATAAATGAATGTTGTTGTTAGGTGCCACCGAGTCAGCTCCGACTCATAACTACCCTTTGTACAACAATGTGGTGATTAAGTTTGTGTGTCACCTTGGTTAGGCCTGGTTGAGTGGCTGGGCAGCTGGATGTGGTATTCCCCATGATGAGACTGGTGATCAACTCCATGGTGGAATGTACTGTGAGCAGTTGAGTAGCTGCCCTAGAGATGTGGTCTGCTTCCTGTATATAAAAAACAGTTTTGGGAATGGTCTCTAGCTTATGGCATGCTTGAACCCTGCATGTAGCCGAGTTGTTGTTCAGCAACCTGCCATGCTCTGCTGACCTTGGAACTTTCAGTGGACTTGAAATAATGGCCTGTCATGTGGTTTGGTAACATCAGGACTGTGCCATTTTATTTGTCGACCTTGGGCTTGTTAGCCTCAGCAGCTAGTAGCTGCCTGAGTGAAAAGATGCCTCTAGCTTCAGTGGGCTGGAAGCAAGAGGCAGAGCTGAAGCCCAAGGTCAAAGGGCTTTCACTCAGCCCCAAGAGCCTAGCACTTTGAACTTGGACTTCTAGCCTCCCAAACTGTAAGAGAATAAACTTCTGTTTGTTCAAGCCATCCTATTTGTGGTATATTCTTGTCAGAGCGGCACTAGGTAACCAGAACAGACAGAATGAAACACTGCCTGGTCCTTTGCTATCTCCACAATATTTGCTATACTTGAGCCCATTGTTGCAGCCACTGTGTCATTTCATTGAGGGTCTTGCCCTTTTTCGCTGACCCTCTACCAAGCATGATACCCTTCTGATCTGTCCCTTTTGACAACATGACTGAAGTACATGAGACGAGTTCTGGCCATTCTTGCTTCTAAGAAGCATTCCGGCTATACTTTTTCCAAAATAGGTTTGTGTCATCTGACAGTTCATGGTATTTTCAGCATTCTTCGCCAACATCACAACTCAAAGGCATCCATTCTTCTTTGGTGTTTCTTACTCATTCTCCAGCTTTCATATGCATATGAGATGATTGAAAATACCATGGCTTGGGTCAGGGCCCACCTTAGTCTTCAAAGTGACATCTTTGCTTTTTAACACTTTAAAGGGATCTTTTGTAGCAGATTTGCCTATTGCAGTGTGTCCTTTGATTTCCTGACTGGTGCTTCCATAGGTAGTGATTGTGGATCCTAGTAAAATGAAATCCCTGACAATTTCAGTTGTTTCTCTGTTTATCATGATGTTGCTTATTGGTCTGGTTGTAAGGATTTTTGTTTCCTTTGTGTTGAATAAATAAGTATATGAGAGTAACATGATTACTGTAATTAGGAGAATTGTGTATATTTTGACAATGGCTAGTTTGCAGTACTTTATACCTGTTGTTATACCGGATTCTAAATTTTGCATTTTTTTTTTATGCTACTAGTATTGTAACATAAAAGAAGATAATATGATTCATAAGTGCCAGAACATAATTTTTACACAGTAGGATAAAGATGAATTCCTTTTCTCTGGCAGTACATTCTAATCAACCAGATCAGAGAATTTTGGTATGATGCAGTGATTGTGTTTTGGAATGCCTACAAGTTCCCAAAAGTAATGCCTTGTCTAAAAGATTTAGTAGTGTTTCTGTATTCGGAGATACAGATATACTTTGCTTTTTTGCAGTTTGCAGATACTGCTTTTTTTGTTTGTTATTGTTTTTACAAATTGAAGGTTTGTGGCAGCCCTATGTCAAGCAAGTTATTTGCACCATTTTCCCAACAGCATGTGCTCATTTCCTATCTCTTTGTCACAATTTGGTATTTCTCATAGTATTTTGAACTTTTTCATAATGCTGTTGTACACTTAATAGACTACAGTATAATGTAAACATAATTTTTATGTGCACTGGTGCTTGAACAATTTCTCTTAGAAAGATCAGAACTAGGCCGGTCCCCATGAGGTAGAGGTCAGAGATGTCCCAAATGTCCAAACTACCATGGCACTCCATCATTTCAGACATTAACTCCTCCTCCTCCTCCCAATAATTTCCCCAGTCTTAGGGTTCTGTACTTCGCTGTAATGCCTCACAGAACTCACAGACACCCAAGGGTTCGTCTCACGTAGTAGTGGTGGAGGCTGTCAGGCCGGCGAGTCCCAG
>NW_006921612.1:5056709-5059364 GCF_000298275.1 Orycteropus afer afer
CAGGGGTCCAGGTTTATCTTCTGTGTCTGTGTTAATTGGTTTCCCTTTTCTTTGTTGAAGAGGGTCTGTGCAGTCTTTCTGCCTAGTCCACCATCTTGCCGGATTGGACTTAGATTAAGTTTTCAAATTAGAAGTAATACCTTTTTTCCTTCTTCTGTGTACTTGTGCTTTTAAGCAGGAGTTGCTGTAACAGCTAGGTGTATTCTTCCCTAAGATTTGGGTTTGAAATTGGGCCATAATTAGTTGACCCATTCAAATCAAAGCCAACACTGAAGGCTCATTTATGGTTACTAATTGGGTATTAAAGAGAATTCTCCAAAAATGAGGAGATCTTTAGAAAATCATCCAAATGACACTGAAAGGTCAACAATTACTCTCTAGCTAAGATGAGAAGATAAGGTGGCAGAGAAACTAGAATACTGAAAATGAAACAATCAGAACACAATTAAAGAGAGTGTTGACACAATGTGAAAAATGTAATTAATGTCATTGAACAGTCTGTATAGAAATTGTGAAATGGGAACATAATTTGCTGTGTAAACTTTCACTAAAGACACAGTAAAATATTATTTAAATAAATAAATTTAAACAAAAAAGAAATGAGAAGATCTCTTTGACCCACTAGTATGTGTTAAAATGACCATATATAAATTATTTTCCATGTGGAAGCGTAAATGATAGAGCACATTTTCCTCTAAAATATTTAAAACAAAGAGCTCTGTTAGCTATAGTGACAGAAGTAATATTGTTAGAAAGTTCTTATTTTGTGGTGCTAGCAGCAATATATTCTATCTTGGTTTGGGAAGGTAGTACCAGATGCACAGAAGACTGTCCCCTGGGCAATTTGCCAACAAAGAATGTATAAGACAGAACATAAATTGGACAAGTAGTTGCTAAAATGTTTTCCATGGAAACATTTATGGAACATTAGGGCTGAAGGGAGTTTTGTAGTCACCTAGTTGCCCTTAATTTGTAGCTAAGAGATCAAATTATTTGTGCAAGGTTAATTGACAAGTTGGTGGCAAAACTAAGTCTGAAAGGTATTTCTTCTTTTTACACTGCCTGCTATAGAGAACTCAGATTTTGGAATTGAGTTTCAGTATAACCTTTGCCACTTAATAATTTTGTGACCTTGAATGAGTTACCTATCCTCTCTGAGCCTTAGTTTCTTTCTTTCTTTTTTTTTTTTAATTGAGATTTGGGTGAAAGTTTACAGAGCAAATTCACTTTCCATACAGCAGTTCACATACACTCTGTCTCAGACATTGACTGCAATTTTCCCCAATGCAACAGCACCCTTCCCACTTCCTCCCAACAGTCACCTCTTCACTGTGTCCATCCCTCCTTCCACTGTTGCCCCCTGAGCTGTTACCCTGTGCATACACATTCTTTCTTCCATGATTGTTCTCTCCCAAGAGTGTATCTACCTCAGGTAAATGTTCAACCCCTATGCCTGTCTTTTGTTTGGCTAGAAGTCATAGGTGTGGGTTCAATTCCAGACATGAGTGGCAGCTAGGGGCCATAGTCTCAGTGGTTCCACCAGGCTTCATCAGACCAACAAACCTGGTACCCTTTTTTTTTTTTCCTCCAAATGATTTTGAGTTTTGTTCCACATTGTTGTCTCTCTCTATCCAAGATCTCCTACATAGGTCCCCCCTCTGAGTGGTTGATAGTGGCAGCCGGGCACCATCTAGATCTTCTGGTTTCATAGTTGTGTAGGCTGCAGATCGCATGGTGTACCAGTTGCTAGGACGAATTTTTTCCATGAATCTTTGGTTTTCTTCATTCTTCTTTGTTCTGGATGAGGAGGGACCCATTGTTCCATCTAGATGGCTGCTTGCAAGCTTTTAAGATCCCAGTCACTACTTGCCAAAGTAGGAGGTGGAACAATATTTTGTATAGTATGTTATGCCAATTTAGTTTGATGTCCCCTGTGACTATGGTCTTGAGCCCACAGATTCAACTACTTGGTTCCTCTGGGTCGCTAGCTGTGACCAAGAAGTGACTACAACATTGTCCCTTGTCAGCTCTACTATACAGCTAGGAATTCAGATCATACAGATACACTTATAGGACCATTGTCTGCCAACCCTATACATGGTCTTGGGTATACTCCCTGCTTCATAGACTACCTAATAGTTTAGCCTGTCCACCCACCTATTCACCCGTGTACCCATGTTTGCCTTCACTGACAAGCCATTACTGTATGTGCAAAAGGGTTCATCTTTGTTGTCTGTACCTGCCATGTACCTCTCTGTGTCTTCCTCTTACTCAGTGCCACCATGTTGATCACTTACATTTGGTACATTGTACTTCTCTTCACCAAAGTCAATACTTATCTCTCCCTATCTAACAGTGTTCCCTCCCCTCCCCTCCCACCGCTGGTAACCAACAAAGACAATTTCCTTCCATAGATAAACCTTTCCTTGACTTTAACAATAACAGACTAATACAATATTTGTCCTTTTGTGATTGACTTATTTCACTCAGCATAATGACCTCCAGGTTCATCCATGTTATGCAGTGTTTTGCAGACTTTACATTATTCTTTAGTGGGGCATTGTGTATATGTATCATAGTTTGGTCATCCACTCTTCCATTGATGGGCATGTAGGTTGTTTCCATCTTTTGGCTATTGTAAAAAGTGCTGCGATG
>NW_006921612.1:5060314-5078462 GCF_000298275.1 Orycteropus afer afer
GATACTGCCTTGGAAACCCAAGGAGGGGTCGCTATGAGTCAGGGCTGACTCGACGGCACATAACAACAACAACAACAACAAGTTATTCCCTTAGGTACTCTATACTTTTAGGTTTCACATTTAAGTCTTTGAATCATCTGGAGATAGTTTTTGTGTATGGTGTGAGGTACAGATCTTGTTTCATTTTTCTGCCAATGGATATCCAGTTTTGCTAAACCATTTATTAAACAAACATTCTCTTGCCTATTTAATGGATTTCGGCCCTTTGTCAAAGATCAGCTGACCATAGGTCAATGGATCTATTTCTGGGTTTTCAATTCTATTCCATTGGTCTACATGTGTGTCATTATACCAGTATCAGGCATTTTTGACTGCTGTGGCTGTATAGTAGGTTTTGAGACCTGACAGTGTGAGATCTCCTACTTTGTTCTTCTTCTTCAGTAAGAACAAGGTCTCTTTCCAAGGTCTCTTCCTTTCCATATAACGTTAGTGATTGGTTTTTCCATATCCTTAAAGAATGTTGATGGGATCTGGATTGGGATTGCGTTGAATGTATAGATTGCTTTGGGTAGAAGTGACATTTTCACAGTGTTCAATCTTCCTGTCCACGAGCATGCTATGTTCTTCCATTTATGTAGATCTCTTATGGTTTGTTGAAGTAGTTTTTTATAGTTTTCTTTGTATAGATCTTTTGTGTCCCTGGTAAGATTTATTCCCAAGTATTTTATTTTTTTGGTAGCTATTGAAAACGGTATTGATTTCCTTATTTCTTTTTCAGCAGTCTCTTTGCTGGTATAGAGGAATCCAACTGATATTTGGATGTTGATCTTGTATCCTGCCACAATGCTAAATGTCTCAATCAGTTTCAGTAGATTTTTGACTGAGTCTCTTGGATTTTCTAGGTATAGGATCATATCATCAGCAAACAGGGATAGTTTGACTTCTGCCTTACCAATTTGGATGCCTTTGATTTCCCTTTCTTGCCTTATGGCCCTGGCTAGGACTTCCAGTACAGTGTTGAATAAAAGTGGTGATAGAGGGCATCCTTGTCTGGTTCCTTTTCTCAAGAGGAGTGATTTCAGTCTCCATTGAGTATAATGTTGGCTGTTGGTTTTACATAGATGCCCTTTATTATGTTGAGGAATGTCTCTTCTATTCTTATTTTGCTAAGAGTTTTGATCAGGAATGGGTGTTGGATTTTATCAAAAGCCTTTATTGCATCACTTGATGTGATCATGTGGTACTTCTCTTTTGTTTTATTTATGTGGTGGATGACCTTGATTGTTTTTCTAATGTTGAACCATCTTTGCATACCTGATATGAACCCCACTTGGTCATAATGAATGATTTTCTTGATGTGTTGTTGAAGTCTATTGGCTATGATTTTGTCGAAGATTTTTGCATCTACATTCATGAGGGATATTGGTCTGTAGTTTTCCTTTTGGGTGATGTCTTTGCCTGGTTTTTGTATCAAGGTTATGTTTGCTTCATAAATTGTGTTAGGGAGGATTCCATTCTTTTCTTTGTTTTGGAATAGTTTAAGTAGGAATGGTGTCATTTCTTCTCTGAATGTTTGGTAGAATTCTCCGGTGAAACTGTCTGGGCCAGGACTTTTTTTTTTTTGGTAGTTTTTTGATGACCTGTTCAATTTCTTATTTTTTTACGGATCTGTTCAACTTTTCCACATCAGTCTGTGTTGGTTTAGGTAAGTGGTGTGTTTGTAGAAATCTGTCCATTTCGTCCAGATTTTCAAATTTGTTGGAGTACAGTTCTTCATACTATTGTGATATTATCCTTTTTATTTCAGTTGGTTCTGTTGTGATGTCACCCGTTTTATTTGTTATTAGTGTTATTTGTATTTTCTCCCTATTTTCATTTGTTCAGTTTGCCAGTGGTTTGTCAATTTTATTAATCTTTTCAAAAAACCAACTTCTGGTCTTGTTGATTTTTCTATCATCTTTCCATTTTTTGTTTCATTGATTTCTGCTCGAATCTTGAATCATTCCTTTCTTCTGGTAACTGTAGGCTTTTCTTGCTGTTCTTTTTCTAATTGTTGGAGATGTTTATTTAAAGTGTTGATTTTGGCTCTTCTTTTTTGATGTATGCATTTATTGCTATAAATTGGCCTCTGATCACTGCTTTTGCTGTTTCCCAAAGATTTTGTTATAATGTGTTTTCATCCTCATTTGATTCAAGGAATTTTTCAGTTTTCACTTTTCATTTCTTCTCTTATCCATTCTTTCTTAAGGGGGGGATGTTTTTCAGTTTCCATGTGTTTACTCTTTTTCCACTGATCTTCCTATTGTTGTTTTCTAATTTCATAACACTGTGATCTGAGAAGAAGCTTTGCAGTATTTCAATGTTTGTAAATTTATGAAGGCTTGCTTAGCATACGGTCTATCATGGAAGATGTTCCATGTGCACTGGAAAAGCATGTATATTGTGCTGTTGTGGGGTGAAGTGCTCTGCTCTGTAGATGTCTATAAGGTCAGTTTGGTGAATTGTATTGTTTAGCTCTTCTGCATCTTTGTTGAGTTTCTTTCCAGTTGTTCTATCTTTCAAAGAAAGTGGTGTATTAAAGTCTCCCACTGTGACTGTGGAGCCATCTGTTTGCCTTTTCCACTCTTTTAAAGTCTGACTTATTTATTTGGGGGCTCTTTCATTGGGTCCAGAGATATTTATTATGGTTATATCTTCATGCTCAATTGATCCTTTAATCATTCTATAATGTCCTTCCTTGTCTTGTATCGTGGTTTTTGTGGTAAAGTCAATTTGATCAGAAATTAATATTGCCACTCCTGCTCTCTTACAGTTGCCATTTGCTTGCTATATCTTTTTTCAACCTTGGATTTTTAGTCTATTTTTGTCTTTGTGTCTGAGGTGTGTCTCTTGTAGACAGCATATTGAGGGGTTTTGTTTTCTTATCCCATCTGCAACTCTCTGTTTCTTGAGTGTTGCATTTAATCCATTAATATTCAGTGTAATTATCAACAAGTATGAATCAGTTGGTGTCATTTTGTAATGTGTTTTTTCATGGTGCCACTGGTTTCTTTGTTCCGTATTATTTCTGTGCTGAGCTCATTATGTCTATGAATGGTGTTATCATTTCTATTGTTGCTGTTGTTTTAATATTTGCTGAATATTTGTACTTGTTTTCTTTTTTATTGTCATGTGAAGGTTTATCATTTTTCTTTGAGGTTACCCTGTAAGTTACAATTTTCTCCCTGAGATTAGAACAGTGCATTCTATCTTGCCACTCTTGACTTCCTCACCATTTAGAAGTTCTGTAAGTACACTGTATTTTCCCTCTTTTTGGTTTGTCGTTATCTTCACTTGCCAATTGATGTCTCTGGTTCCCTGTTTACAATCTTGTAAGCTTATTTTACTTTGAATATGTCCGTAGCTGTGGTCTGGGTTATGTCATTGTGTGTATTAATGGTTGGGTTTTTTTTTTTTTTTTGTTCTCTGTTCAAAGGACTCCCTTCAGTATCACTTGTAAGGTTGGTCTGGTATTAACAAATTCCCTTAATTTCTGCTTATCTGGAAATGTCCAAATTTCACCATTATATTTGAAGGACAGTTTTGGTGGGTACATCATTCTTGTTTGGAAATTTTTCTCTTTTGGGGTTTTATTCCATTGTTTTCTTGCCTGCCAAGAAATCTGAGCTTTGTCTTATTGGTTGCCCCTTGTAGGTAATTTTTGTTTATCCCATATTGCTTTCATGATTCTTCTTAGTCTTTGGTTTTGGTGTGTTTGATGATGATATGTCTTGGTGATTTTCTTTTGGGGTCTGCCCTGTTTGGGGTTCATTAGACTTCCTGAATGGATATATTCTCATCTTTCATCATATCAGGGAATTTCTCTTCCAACAAATCTTAGACAATTTTTTCAGTGGTTTTAGTTTTCTCTTCTTGTTCTGGAATTTCAGTGACACATAGGTTATTCCTTTTGATGGTATCCCCCATGAACCTTAGACTTTCTTCATTTTGTTTTGATCTTTTTTCTAATCGATCCCTTTCCAAAGAAGTATTCAGGTATTTGTCTTCAATCTCATTAATTCTGTGTTCCATTGCATCAATTCTGTTCCTTTGCCCTTCCAATGTGTTATCTATTTGTGACAATTTAGTATTAATCTTCTCGATTTCTATCTGTATATTTAGAATCATTTCTAATTTTTCATTTATTTTGTCATTTTGTTCTTGTATTTTCTTCCAAAATTCCTCCAGGGTTTTGTCTGTGTTTTCCTTGGTCTGTCTCTCAGTCATTTGAAGATACCTAAATATAATTCTTTTGAATTCCTTTTCAAGGAGTTCTAATGTTGCTTTTTCCTCTGGGATGTGTTCTGGGTCTCTATCTTGCTCCCTTGTTTCTGCCACTTTATCTTGCTTATTTGTATGGACTGTGATGGTCTGTTGTCTCTGAGACATCGTGGCATTGTTATATTTAGATCTCTGTTAAGTGTTTGTGAAGCGCAGCCAAGGGTTGAGTCAGGCTCTTCTTTGTGATTGCTTACCATTGGCCCATTGGTGGAGAAGGGAGTGGTGACTCTCAGTAAGTGAAGCTGCAGGAGGTGTGGGTGTAGTTGTCTCATATGGGGACTGTTGCTGTCTTCCACTCAGTTAAACAAAAATAACAATTCAGTAACTATCAAAAAAGTGAAAGCAGATGGACAAAACATACACTGTGTAATCACACAGGTAAAGTAACCAAAAAAAAGTAAAATGTGAAAAAGAAGAAAAAAAAAATCCCTGCAGTATCTGGGGAGAGGGCAATAAGAGAAAAAAGGTAGTGATGGAGAATAATGAAGAAAAAAAATGGGAAAAACATAAAAAAGGAAAACAGGTATAAAGTTAACCACAATAAAGAGAAAAGAATTGCAGCCATGAACAGGGAAAAGGAAAAAGCTGAAAACTAGAACCTGGGAGGGGAAGAATAAAGAATAATAGTAAAAAGGACAAAAGTAGTAATAGTAGTTTTAAAACAGACAAAAACAAACTAGAAAACAGAAAAAAAAATCGGTACAGGATGGGCCAGGCAAGCCAGACTCCGACTGAGCACACAGACTAGGATGGAATTCCTGCCGTCCCAAAAAGTGGGTGAGAGTGAGGGATGGCCACGCCTCCATTCACCAAGAGGGTGTGGGGTATAAGAGTATCAAGGGGAATGTTGTACCTTTCCAGTCGTCTGGGTCTGGAATGTCCTTGGGGTTCCTGACAAGTGGGGCCTGTTCTTTAATCCCTGGAATCTGGGAGAATGCTGTCACTTTAAATACCCAAAATTGGCAAGCTGCTTGTAAACATTCAGAATGTCTGCGCCCTCCTGACAGGCAAAAGTCCACAAATCAGCTTGCCTTCCTCTTCGCTGCCTTCCCTTTCATTCCCCAGCCACCAGAGCAGTCCTTCATGCAGTCCCTGGCTAGCAGGGCCGATTTTTTAGGTTAATTCTTAGGTCCTACCACCCACTCAGCAATATCCAAGCTGTCTGTGCTGTCAGTTTCGCTGCCAAACCGCCGCTCCGTATTTCTCCTTTTTTGGTGTTTTCATGCAAATTCTTCCGCTAGTTGGAGTTTAGTCCACTTCTGTATCCTTCCCTTCAAAGATCAGGGGTGTAGGATTATCTTCTGTATCTGTGTTCATTTGTTCCTCTTTTCTTTGTTGAAAAGGGTCTGTGCATTCTTTCTGCCTATTCCACCATCTTACCAGAATGCTGAGCCTTAGTTTCTTGAACTACAGAAGAGGAATGATAGTATAAGACAGTTGTGAGGAATACATACATTTATTATAGCACCTGTCATGATGCCTGACACGTGATTGTGCTCAACTGATTATCATTCTGTTTTCCTAAAGTGAGCAAAATCCAGCGGGTGCAGTTGCACATAGTATTTGGGTAAAAATTATGGCATTGTATGGGTGTGGGCTTTTCTGTAGCTTTTAGAAGGAATGTTGATATTGAGTAAAATGTACTGATAAGGTGTTGACAATCCTAAGTGTAAGCAAGGAAAATGATTTCAAAGATATGATTTGGGATTCTTCAGTTAAAGATCACATAAAATGCAGGTTCAGAGAGTACTGTAGATTTTGCCGTTAATTATTAGAACAGAAAACAGTGGTAAAATCTGGTTCCTAAAATAAGAAACCACCACTCATTTGTCAGTTTATTTTACTGTGGTGGCTTGTGTGTTGCTGTGAGACTGGAGGCTAGATCTCCAGCAAGGTCATCCATGGTGAACAGGTTTCAGCAGAGCTTCCAGACTAAGGCCAACTGGGAAGTAAGATGGGGCTATCCACTTCTGAAAAAGGTGGCCAGCGTAAACCTTAGGAATAGCAGTGAAACACTGTCTGATCTATAACTAGAAAACTTTAAATAGCCTTGAAACATTGTCTGATACAGTGCTACAGGATGACTTCCTCAGGTTGGAAGGGATTTCATTTTCCTTGCATTCACTATCAACACCCACGGAAGCAGCAGTCAAGAAATCAGACGTCATATTATGCCAGGGAAATCTACTGCAAAGACTTCTTTAAAGTGGTAAGAAGCAGAGATGTCACTTTGAAGACTAAGGTGTGCCTAACCCAAGCCATGGTATTTTCAGTTGCTTCATATGTATAAAGCCACTGCTTCATGAAAGCTGGACAGTGAATAAGGAAGAACAAAGAAGAGTTGATGTCTTTGAATTACAGTGTTGCTGAAGAATACTGAAAGTACCATGGATTGTTCAGGACGAAAAATCCATTCTGGAGGAAGTGTAGCCAGAATGCTCCTTGGAAGGAAGAATGGCCAGACTTCTCAACTGTTTTGGTCATGTTAAAAGGGACCAGTCCCTGGAAGAGGATGTAATGCATGGTAAAGTGCAGGGTCAGTGGAAAAGGGGAAGATGTTCAACAAGACGGATTGACACACTTGCTGTAATAGTGTTTAGCCAAGATTGTGAGGATGGCACAGGACTGGGCAATATTTTGTTCTCTCTTGTACATAGGGTCGCTATGAGTCGGTGCCAACTCAACAGCACCTAACAACAACAAAATAAGAAATATAATTTTAAAACTGAAGTCCATTTTCCTCCATTGTATCAGCAAAACACTTCTTTAAATAGAAAATTTAGCAAATGAAGAGCAGAAGAAAACTCAAATACCCTTTCAGCACCCAAAGACAAACATACTAACATTCTATTATATTTTTCTAGTATTTTCATTTGAAATATTGTTGATATGGTTCTGTATCTTGCCTTTTTCCACTTACTATTTCCTTATGTTATTGTAAACCTTTGTAGTTCATTAAAAACTGGGTTTTGTATGTGATTGTAGAAGTAATAAAGTTATTTTAAAACAATTTGTAAATACCAGAAAAAAGGACCTGTAATCTCACTAGTCGGAGACATTCTTGCTAAAATTTTTATTGAGAGACAGAATGAATGATTTCAGCCAGTGGATTATATGTCTTCCACTAAACTTGACATGGTTGAGATGAGAGAGCCTTTTTCAAATGAGAGAATTTAGCCGTAATTTGTGAAAGAATCCGTTAGATGTAAGGCACCCTGATGGTGCAGTGTTTAAATGCTCAACTACTGATTGCAAAGTTGACAGTCCCCTCTGCAAGAGAACTATGTGGCAGTCTGCTTCCATAACGATTATAGCCTTGAGAACCTGGGGCAGTTCTGCTCTGCCCTCTAGAGTTGCTATGAGTCAGAAACTACTTGACTACAATGTGTGTGTGTATCCATTATATGTAATAAATTATCTTTTCTCCAGTGCATTTAGAATTCATTTTCTAGTTCATTGTTACCTGTACACTGCAATGAAACCAATTATATCAATCATGTTGTACAATCACCGGTATTCATTGCCATATTTTCCATTCCCATAAACAAAACTTAATGTGAAGTAGACAGATACTTCCCTCTTTCCCCTTGCCTCCCACTCCTGGCGTTAAACTCTGATCTCTATACATTTGCCTATTTTAGGTGTTGTATATTAGTAAAATCATACTTCATTTGTCCTTTTGTGTTTGACTTCCTTCACTGAGCATGATGTTTTCAAGATTCATCCATGGTTGTTGCATATATTAGGACTTCTCTCTGTGGCAGAGTATTATTTCGTTGTATGAGTGTCTTACATTTTGTTTATCTATAAATCTGCTGATGGACATTTGGGTGGTTTCTACTTTTGACTATTATAAATAATGCTTCAGTGAACATTGATATACATGTGTCTGTTCATGATGTTGCTTTCGGGTTCAGAGATGATATTCAGATGGTCAACAAGCACATGAAATGATGCTCCACATCATTAGTCATTGTTGTTGTCATCGTTAGTTGCCTTTGAGTTGATTCTGACTCATGAAGACCCCATGTGTGCAGAGTAGAACAGCTCTATAGAGTTTTTAAGGCTGTGACCTTTCAGAGGCAGATTGTTAGGCCTGTCTTCCAAGGCTGCTCTGGGTGTATTTCAACTGCGAACCTTTAGGATGTCTAGCACTTAACAATTTGTGCCACTCAGGGACTCCTGTTAGCAATTAGGGAGACGCACATCAAAACCACGGTGTGATACCATTTCACTCCCATTAGGATGAATAAGATAAAAAAAAAAAAAGGAAAATAACAAATATTGGCAAGGATACAGAGAAATTGGAACCTATATCTATTGTTGGTGGGAATGCTGAATGGTACAGCTGTTGTAGAAAATGGTTGGTGGTTCTTCAAAAAGTTAAAAATAGAGGTACCATTTGATCAGCCATCCCACTCTTACCCAAGAGATTTGAAAGCAGCAAAAGGAAAAGATGGATACTTTTTAGATGTCTTGATTCAAACATTATTATGCTAGTGGATATGTGCTTAATTTTGTTCTCTAACCAACGCATTTTAAAGGTAAAACCAAGTGTATAAAAAAGATTTAGAAGGCTATCTTATGGAAAGTGAAACAGCTGATATTAATAGGGAAAGAACGTGAGGCACTTAACAGGAACAACTCAGCAGGTTAGTGTTAGTGCAAAAGTTAGATTTCCAACTCAATGTATTCATTACCTTTTCCTGATGAGAAAAAGGGGTGTGTGTGCAAAGCAGATGTGTTTCTTTTTCGTGAGTTTCCTTTCTGAATGAAACTTAACAGCATATCTGTCATAATTGAATTTTATCTTATACATGAAATTGCTTTAGAAGGCACTGTCTTTGTAGTTTGTTTAATGCATTTTATTGAAATATAATTTATGTACAGTGAAATATACAAAACTAAAGTGACATGATATTTCTTTTTTTTTTTTTTGCAGTGTTCTCTCCCCTCCCCCCCCCCACTGGCAACCAACAAAGAAAGTTTCCTTCCATATATAAACCTTCCCTTGACCCGCCACAACAACGAAATAATACTATATTTGTCCTTCTGTGATAGACTTCTTTCATTCCACATAATGTCCTTTAAGTTCATCCATATTATGCCGTGTTTTGCAGACTCTGCATTATTCTTTAGTGCTGCATAGCATTCCATTATGTGTATGTGCCATAGTTTGGTCATCCTCTCTTCCACTCGTGGGCACGTAGGTTGTTTCCATCTTTTTGCTATTGTATATAATGCTGTGATGAACATGAGTGTGCATATATCTTCCTGTCCTGGCTCTCACCTCTCTAGGATATATACCTAGTAATGGGATTGCTGGGTCAAATGATATCTCCAATTCCAGCTTTCTAAGGAATCGCCATATTGTTTTCCACAGTGATTGTATCACTCCACAGCCCCACTAGCAGTGTATGAGAGTCCCAATATATCCTCATGCCCACCAGCATTTGTTATTTTCTGTCTCATAGAACCTTGCCATCTGGGATGAGACGGTATCTTGTTGTTTTGATTTGCATCTCTCTGATGGCCAATGATTGTGAGCATCTCTTCATGTATTAGCTGGCCACCTGTGTATCCTGCTTGAAGTATCTATTCATGTCTTCTGCCCAGTTTTTCAATTGGATTGTTAATTCCTTTGATGTTGAGGCGTTGGAGTTTTTTATGAATCTTAGAGATAAGTTCCATGTCAGATATATAATTATTGGCAGATATGAATTTGTTGCTGTCATTTTTGTTATGTGCTTTTTTCATGGTGTCAATTTCTTGTTCCATATAATTTTTCTATGCTGAGCTCATTTTGTTTATGAATCGTGTTATCATTTCCTTTGTTGCTGTTGTTTAATATTTGCTAAGTATTTGTGCTGGTCCTCTTTTTCATTTTGGTGTGAAGGTTTGTCTTTTTCCCTTGAGGTTGCCATGTGATTTATAGCTTTCTTCCCAAGTTTAGAACAATCTGTTCTATCTTGTCGTTGTCTTGACATCCCTACCATCTAGAAGTTTTGTAATGACACAGGGTTTTCCCTCTTTTTGGTTTGTAGTTGTCGTCATTTTTCAGTTGATGTCTGTGGTTCCCTGTTTACAATCCTGTAGACTTACTTACTTTGGATACTTCCATAGCTGGGTTGGTTTCTGGGTTAGGTCATCATGTGTGTTAATGGTCAGTTGTTTTTGGCTGTTGTTGCTTCTCTGTCCAAAGGACTCCTTTTAGCATCTCTTGCAAAGTTGGTCTGGTTTTAACACATTCCCTTAATTTCTCCTTATTTGGAAATGTCCTAATTTCACCATCATATTTGAGGGACAGTTTTGGTGGGTACATAATTCTTGGTTGGAAATTTTTCTCTTTTAGGGTTTTATATGTACCATCCCATTGCCTTCTTGCCTGCATGTTTTCTGCTGAGAGATCCGAGCTTAGTCTTATTGGTTGCTCCTTATAGATAACTTTTTGTTTTTCCCGTGCTGCTTTCATAATTCTTTCTTTATCTTTGGTTTTGGTGAGTTTCATGATGATATGTCTGGGTGATTTTCTTTTGGGGTCTATCCTGTTTGGGTTCGTTGGACTTCCTGAATGGATATATTCTCATCTTTCATCATATCAGGGAAGTTCTCTTCCAACAAATCTTGGACAGTTTTCTCAGTGGTTTTATTTTTCTCTTCCTGTTCTGGAATTCCAGTGACCCATAGGTTATTCCTTTTGATGGTATCCCACACGAACCTTAGGCTTTCTTCATTTTGTTTTGATCTTTTTTTCTGATTGATCCCTTTCCTAAGATGTATTCAGGTATTTGTCTTCAGTCTCATTAATTCTGTCATCCATTGCATCAATTCTACTCCTTTGTCCTTTCAATGTGTTACCTATTTCTGACAATTTAGTATTAATCTTCTGGATTTCTATCTGTAGATTTAGAATCATTTCTAATTTTTCATGTATTTTGTCCTTTTGTTCTTATATTTTCTTCAGAAATTCTTCTAGGGTTTTTGTCTGTGTTTTCCTTGATCTGTCTCTGAATCTTTTGAAGATACCTAAATACAATTCTTTTCAATTCCTTATCAGGGAGTTCCAATGTTGCATTTTCCTCAGGGATGTGTTTTGGGTCTGTATCCTCATCCCTTGTTTCTCCTGCTTTATCTTGCTTCTTTGTGTGGGCTGTGATGCTTTGTTGTCTCCAAGGCATTGTGATGTTTTTGTGTTTATATTTAATTGGTGATTGTATGTTGGGGTGACTTGCCCAGGATTTTCATTTTCATTGTTTTGTTTGTATGTTATCTATGCAAGCAGGGTACTGTGCTGTGCCCCTCTAATCACTAGTTGACAGCACTTATGCACCCACCATATGTCTCCTTTCCTGTTGTCATCCTCTCGTATGTCCCTGCTGATCTTGTCCAACAGAGCCTATGCTTACATCTCTGGAATCTGAATGAGAATGCTGTCACTTTAAAATCCAAAATGGCTGCCACTTGTAAAGATTCAAAATGGCTGGGCTGTCGGTTACTTTAAATATCCAAAATGACTCCTGCGTGCGAACAATCAAAACAGCTGCACCCTCTGGACAGTGGAAAGTCAACAGCTCAGGTTGTCTCCCTCCTTACTGTTTCCCTTCCTAGTCATAGGCCACCAGGTGCATTCGTCCCTGCAGCCCTTGGTGACCAGGGCTGATATTTAGGTCAATTCTCGGGTCCCAGAACCACTAGGGAACATTCAGACTGTTGGTCCCATCAGAGTAGTTGACAGTCCACAGCTCCAACCATCTCTGTACTCACTATTTTCATTCAGGTTTTTCCACTGCTTAGTGCCTAATCCACTTCTTTATAGTTCCTTTCAAAGCTCAGAGCTCCAGGATTATCTTCTGTATCTCTGTTAATTGGTTTTTCTTTCCTTTGTTGAAGAGAGTCTATGTCTCTTGTCTGCCTATTCCTCCATCTTACCAGAAGTCTCCTGTCTTTGTAGTTTTTCAGTTATGTAGTCATGAATATGAATTGGGAAGTAAAGCACTAATATCAAGTGGATAATAAAGTATCCTGTTCTAATATAAACAAGTTGTTTGTGTCTTTACAAAGGGGAAGTGTGGGCTTCCTATTTTAATCTAAACACTTTGAGGCAGTAACATAGTATCTATGGCATTTTCTCCACAAAGGAAATCCTCTCTATAACAGTCCATTAGGTCACAATATTAGCAGGGATACAGAAAACATTCATGTGTGATACTAAGGAAGCAATTTTCTGAGTATCCTGTCACATTTTCAGTAGTCAGTTTCAGTTCTGACTGGATAAAAATCCATATGAAAATATTTGACACATGTATGACATACATTTTGTTATATTAATATATCAAATACTTGTTTTTACTTAAACAGAAGCTATCATTTATTTTCTGGGATTCCCATTTTACTGAAAGTAAATGGCTGCGTTCAGTCAAATGCTAGTTTTTCAGTGTGAATCAAGTATTGACCAAATATGTTGTTTCTGGCTTTTATCTTCATCTTGGTGCTTGCTGCACCAGGTTGATTTCTTTGCTATTCTTGATTTGGACAAAATTGAGTTAGAAGTAAATCTAATATTTCATTGTCCTGTTGGTACAGTCACATGTGTGGTGATGATAGAATATTAGTGTCCACAACAGTGATTGGCTTTAGTTTCTGAATGTGCCTGACTGCTTGAGTCACATGGCAGTTTCTTTAATAAATACGTATGTTATCTTCTTTTTCTTTTCCTTTAAAAATAGAAAATAGGTTTATACAAATAGGCAAGAAATTTGGGTTATGTTTTAAAAAGGTCAGCTTATACAAAAGTAAGAAACTTGGCACTATCTTAACTTTGAATCAGAGTTTTCATATTCCATTTGTTTATTTTCTGATGTCTGGTATTAGGATATAAGCTCCATCAGGGCAGGGATTTTGTATGCTTTACACTTTGCTGTGTGCCCAGTGCCTAGGACATTTTCTGGTACTTAGTAGGCTCTCATTAAATACCTGCTGTTTTGAATGAATGAATATTATTGGCACTTTACTTTTTTAAAGGTTTTTTTTTTTTCTTTTCTGTTTTGAAATACACATAAAAGTAGGAAGAAATTTAAGGAGTCCCCTTGTACCCATCTCTTGCTTCAATATTATCAGCGTTTTGCCCCATGCTTATTTTGGTGGAGGAATGGGTGTGGGTCATTTGTATTACTGGCATTTTTAATTGCTCTAGAAGGTACTTGTTAAAGATAGTTAAATGGGAATGAATATTTGATCTTCATATGGCACAAATCTTTAATTATATTATATATGTACCTAAGTAAGGCCTTGGGTATCAAAGGCTTTTTAAAACATAGGCCTTGCTGCCCAGGAACTTGCAGTCTGTTTGAGGAACAGACAGTACAATTGATAAGGGACAGGGATGGAAATAACTGTATATACAAAATGTTAAAAGAACACACAGAAACGTCACCTAGGTGGGTGGGTTAGAGAGGATAATGATGTCTGAATTGAACTTTGAAGTACATGTATGAAATAGTCAGTGAAGAGGTGGGAACAGAGTGGTGGGATTAGAAACTCTACACACAGGTAGTTGAAACAAGACACGAGAGCCTCAGTTAGTTCAGTCTGTTTAGGAGGAGCTTTTATTTTACAGGGAGCTCTAGTGGCGTAGTGCCTAAGGCATTTGACTGCTAACCAGAAGACTGGCAGTTCAAACCCACCAGCCACTCCTGGTGGGCAATCTACTTCCATAGAGATACCACCTCAGAAACCCAAGGAGGGGTAGCTATGAGTTGGATCCTACTCGATGGCAGTAAGTTTGGTTTTTGGTGTTATGTTTTATAGGAATGTGAAGGGACAATAAAAAAGACTGGTGTAGTATCAGAGCCAAGATCTGAACCTTACATGCCATGTTAAAAGTTTTGAATTTGGTTTTAAATAGAAAGGTATACCTTTGAAGGGTTTTATTTAGAGGAATGAGCTCAGATAATGTGTGTTGGGTTACTCTGCTGTAAGGTGGCTTTGGAAGCAGAGGACAGGACACATTGTAATAACTCAGGAAAAATGTGGAGTGCTCCTGGTAAGGTGATTAAATTCAAGGTAAGAAATGTAGTCAGAATTAAATGGTAAGGTGATTAAATTCAAGGTAAGAAATGTAGTCAGAATTAAATGGTAAGGTGATTAAATTCAAGGTAAGAAATGTAGTCAGAATTAAATGGTAAGGTGATTAAATTCATGGCTGATAACAGAAAGGTTGGTGGTTCAAACTCCTCAGGCGACATGACCTGGCAATCTTCTCCCGTAAAAATTACAGCCTTGGAAACCCTATGAAGCAGTGTACCTGTAGATTTCACTATGAGTTGGAATTGATTCAGTGGCACACAGTAATAGCAGCTATCCAAGGCAGTGGCAGTGGGTATGATGAGGGAGGAAACAAATGTAAGAGGTATTAAGAGGTATTCCATAGAACTTGGTGCTTCACTGGAAGAGGTGACTAGCAGGGACATTGTGAAGCTGAATGAATAGTAGCATCATTCACCAAGATAATAGCCACAGAAGGTGGAGTAGTTAGTTGCTGAATTCAGTTTTGGATATATTGAATTGTCCTGAAATTCTCTCTTCATGTGTATGAGATAGGAAGATGTTTTTATCTTTTGTGTTTGTTTTATCTCTGTGGAGAGGATCAAAGGCTGTGAGTTAGGTTCTTGAATATTCTGGAGGGAAAGAATTCATCTTTATTGTGTATACTTTGAGTGTTTGAAATATCTAGATCTTTGTGACAGCATCGCAACTTCAAGACCTCAGTCATGAATTATTGACTGGGTTTCTACATCCTTTACAAAGATTATTTGAAACAATTGATATTTCATTTGATTATGTATCCAAAACCAAACCAAACTCACTGTGGTGGAGTCGGACCTGACTCATAGCGACCCCTCCTTGGGTTTCCAAGGCAGTATCACTACAGAAGTAGATTGCCCAATCTATAGTGTATAGGACTTGTTCATTCTTTGGTATCTGTTGTTTGTTGTTGTTATGTGCCGTTGAATCAGACCTAACTCATAGCGACCCCTCCTTGGGTTGCTGAGGCGGTATCAATACGGAAGCAGATTGCCCAGCCTTCCTTCCGAGGAGACTGCCAGCCTTCTGGTTAGCAGTCAAGTGCCTTAGGCACTATGCTACCAGAACTCCCACTTGGTATCTATATCTGTATTATTATTTTTTTATTTTTAAACTTTTTATTGTGATTTGGGTGAAAGTTTACAGAACAAATTCGTGTTCCATTCAACAGTTCGTACATGTTTTGTTTTGTGACATTGATTGTAGTACCCACAATGTAGCAGCTCTCTTCCCACTTCCTCTCTATATTTATCTTTGCCCTGTGTCCTTCTTTCCTACACATTACTGCCTTCTGAGTTCTCTCTCTGTGCAAATGCTGCCCTTATGGTCTGCCATGGTTGATTGGTCTAAGGAGTGCGTCTCCCTGGTAGTTCACCTCATAGGCCTATTGTTTGGTTGAAAGTTAAGCCATGGGAATGAATTCAGTTCCAGGCTCAGAGGGTGACTAGGGCCCATGGTCTCAGGGGTTTTTACCAGTCTCTATCAGACCAGTAAGCCTGATCTATTTTATGATTTTTGAGTTTTTTTCCACATTTTTCTCCCACTCTATCTAAGATCTCTAATTCTGAACCCTTTCAGAGTAGCTGGTATTGGTAGCCAGGCACCATTTGGTTCTCCTGTCTCAGGGTCAGTAGGGTGAGTTTTCCATGGTCCTCTGGTCCCTTGGACTAATTGTTTCCATACATCTTTGATTTTCTTCACTCCTCTTTGCTGCAGATGAGGAGAGACCAATAGTTGCTGTGTCTGCATTTGTGCTTGTATCCTTTTAGGGGTGTTACTTGTTTTGCTTTAGAAAAATAGCCTAATTTAAAATAAATAAATAAGCAAACAAACAAACAAACAAACATACATTATAAAAATATATAACCTAGAAAAGAAAAGCCCTCCATAGCCATTCTGTTATCATTATTGGCAAGTTAGTTTACATTCTTTGCAGTCAAGTTGGAATCCCCAACATACATATAGACTCACATTTATATTTTAATAGAATTGGGATCTCATTATATATACTATCCTGAAAAGTTTGTTGATACTTAACATTGTATCATTTTGGTCAGCACATGTAATTCAAATTCATTGTTTTTAATAGCTATATAGTATTCAATTGTATAGTTGTGTCATTATTTATTTATTTATGGATATTTACCACTCATTTCTTTTGCTTCTCTAAACCAATGCTGCTGCTCAGTAGATCTGCTGTGTTGAATACAGTAACCATTAATCCCATGTGGCTATTGGTCACTTAAAGTGAGGTTAGTGTGTTTAAGGAACTGCATTTTTTAATTTAATTTCATTTAAATTGAAGTAGCCACAGGTGACTAGGGGCTACTGAATTAGTGCAGCTCCAAACTGTTCCAGAATCAAGTTTGATCATCAAACTACTTTCTTGGACTACATTACTTTGCCCTCACAGATTAGAGTTTCATGATGTTTCTTTCATGTTGAACAGTCATATGGGTGTTCTTTTGTGAACTTCTTTTAAAGACATATTGTTCACCATTGGAAGGAATCCCTTAAGGAAAGATCTATGATAAGCTTCTTGAGATTACTTCGAAGAGAGAATTCTCTTTCTAGACTTAACAGTATACTTCTCTTCATCAGGCAAATGATATTTTTCTACCTTATTGTGCATACCCTTTGCCTTGGTTGCTAGAGAGCCTGTGATGGTTATGTTTGTGTGTCAACCTGGCTAGGCCTGGTTGAGTGGCGGGGCAGCTGGTGGTAGTATTCCCCATGATGAGACTGGCAATCAACTCCATGGTGGGATCTACCACAAGCATCTGAGTAGCTGCCTTTGGGATGTGGTCTGCTTCCTGTATATAAGGAGAAGCCTTGGGAATGGTCTCTAGTCTATGGCATGCTTGGACCCTGCATGTAGCCGTGTCATTGCTCAGCAGCCTGCTGTGCTCTGCCGACCTTGAGGCTTACAGTGGACTTCAGCCAGTGGCCTGCCGTGTGGTAACATCGGGACTGTGCCTTTTTACCTGTCAACCTTGGGGTTTCTCAGCCTCAGCAGCCAGTAGCTGTCTGAGTGAAGAATAGCCTCTAGGTCCAGTGGGCCGGGAGCAGGAGGCAGTGCTGGTCCCCAAGGTTGAGGGGCTTTTACTCAGCCTCTAGAGCCTGGCACTTTGAACTTGGACTTAAAGCCTCCAAATTGTAAGAATCAACTCCTGTTTGTTAAGGCCATCCTGTTTGTGGTATATTTCTGTCAGAGCAGCACTAGGTAACCATAACAGAGCCCAAAGTTAAAGTTATCTTTTAGTAATAATAATTGGCCTTTTACCTCTCCTCACTAACCTAAACCAAACCCATTGCCATCCAGTCAGTTCTGACTCACAGTGACTATAAGAGAGTAAAACTGCCCCAGAAAGTTTCCAAGGCTGTAAATCTTTACAGAAACAGACTGCCACATCTTTATCCTGTGGGATGATAGCTGGTGGGTTCAAACTGCTGACCTTTCAATTAGTGGCTGAATGCTTAACCCCACTGCACCACCAAGGCTCCTTCCATGGTTTTTTTTTTAGATTCCAGTTTTAAGGTTTTCATTATAAGTATTGTTTTTCTTGTAAAGCTCTTCGAATTCTTTTTGAAAATGTTTACACTTAAAAGGAACTCTTTGGAGTCTATCCCTAAGACTTAACTAACAAAAGATTTAGTGGCTAAAGCACTTGACTGCTAACCAGAAGGCTGGCGGTTCAAACCCACCAGCCACTCCTCGGAAGGAAGGTTGGGCAATCCTACTTCC
>NW_006921612.1:5078607-5079384 GCF_000298275.1 Orycteropus afer afer
CGACTCGACGGCATATAACAACAACAACAACAACAACAACATATATACATAAAAATGCACATGCCCTTTCTTCTATACTCATTTATATCATATATTTAAGTAAGATCCTATTTATCATAACAGAGGGAAATAATACATATTTAAAACTCTGAAGTAAACATTCTACTAGGGTAATAAAAACTTTTTAGTGCTTTTATGATTGGCCTTATTTTTTTCCATTTATGGATCCAAATTTGATTCTTTTACCCTTTTCTTTGTTGTGACAGTATAGTGCTCTCCTTTGGCTTTATTTATTTATGGGAAAACTTACTTTCCTTGAATTTCAAATGTGCCCTTCAAGTACTTCCTAGTTCTTGTATGTGGTACCTTGTAGATAATCAGTAACTGTTAAATCGTGGCAAAATATCTTTAATCCTCTTAGAATAGCACTGTTAAGGTATATGACCCTGAGAAAAAGTATACATAAAACAATTAAAAAAAATTTTTTTTATTTTGCTCTTCCTTTGTTTCTGCCCTTAGGCTTTTTTTTTTTAATTTTTTTTTATTGTGATTTGGGTGAAGATTTACAGAGCAAATTCACTTGCCATACAGCAGTTCACATATACTTTGTCTCATGTCATTGACCACAGTTCACCACAATGCAACAGCTCCCCTCCCACTTGCTCCCCATAGTTACCTCTTTCCAGTGTCCATCCCTCCATACACTCCTGCCCCCTGAACTGTCTCCATGTGCATAAGCAGCCCTTCTTTCTCCCATGATTGTTCTCTCCAAGGAGT
>NW_006921612.1:5096122-5109470 GCF_000298275.1 Orycteropus afer afer
TTGGTGGAGAAGGAGGTAGTTAGTGGCTCTCGCTCAGTAAGTGAAGTTGCAGGAGCTTTTCAGTCTTGCAGGTCCTGAGTGTCATTGGGGTTGCTGGAAAGCAAAATGTGTTCGTAAGCCCCAGGAATTTGTGAGTTCTGTCTTTTTATATATCCAAAATAGTCAAGCCGCTTTTAAACCTTCAAAATGGTGGCACCCTCCGGACCAGCAAAAGTCCATAGTTCAACCCTCCTTTCTCTTCCCCTTCTCCATTTGTTCCCCAGCCACCATGCGCCGTCTTCTGTGCAGTCCCTGGCTACCAGGGTGATTTTTTTTGTTTATTCTTAGGTCCTACCACCACTCAGAATCTCCAAGCTGTCTGTGCTGTCAGGGTCCTTCAGGACCTTTTTTTGTATTTTCACGCAAATTTTTCTGCTTGTTGGGGTTTAGTCCAGTTCTATATCCTTTCCTTCATGGGTCAGGTGTCCAAGATTATGTTCTGTGTCTGTGTTAATTGGTTTCCCTTTTCTTTGTTGAAGAGGGTTTGTGCAATCTTTCTGCCTAGTCTGCCATCTTGCCGGAACTCTCATAGGTATTTTTAAGTATTAAGATACTCTTGGTTTTTACATAGACATCAGCATTAATAATTGAAGGCAGTAAGAATATTCTGAAAATTATTAATAAAGACCTTTCCCTGCAAGGAAATAGACTAGGACCAGGAAACTGCTGATGTGGTAACCAACGATAACATGCTAAAACCATCTGTGTAACTCTTGGCAGCAATTATATGACAAAACAAAATCTTGGGGAGTAGTCACCAGGTGCATGCTCAAAAAGATGAATATATTTTCCTATGAAACAAATTGGCTTTATGCCTCTTTTTACTCATTGGGTACATGTGTGTACATACACAGCCCTGTAGGTTTTAGTTAGTGTTTACTGTAGTTAGGAAATTGAGAGAGTAAAAGGCTGTAAGTAGAAGACTTTAACATTACTTGAAATCATTATTATTACAAACTCTGTATATGAATGCTATGAAACTGCATCGCAATTTTCAAGTGTAATATGTTGATAAACAACAAATGGTGATTTGTGGCGGCAAGGCCACATTTTTCAGAAGAGTGAATGGGACATCTTAAACATTTGCTTTTGTTTTATTTTGTTTTTAAATTAAGTGAACTTTTAAGAAAATTTAAGACTGTATTAGGGTAGTTTTTGTTTTCCTTTGAAAAATTTATGGAAGATGGAAGTAAGATTTTTTTCAATCTGGTGTCTTAGTGCCTAAGGCACTTTACTGCTAACCAGAAGGGTGGTGGTTCAAACCCACCAGCCACTCCTCAGAAGGACACCAGAGTACAAGGTTCGTAATATTGTATTATTTATCAGTCCAGTTTTTTTTATTGCCAAATAATATTCCATTGTTTAGATATATCACACCTGTTTATCTGTTCATTAATTGATGTACATTTGAGTTTTTTCTACCTTTTGGTTATCATGACTAATGCTGCTATGAACTTTTTTCTTGGCTTTAAAGAACAGAAATTTATGGTCTGACAGTTGGTACGAAAATTGTGAATAAATTTTTGTATGAGCATGTATTTTCATTTCTCTAGGGAATATATCTACAAGTAGAATTGCTTCATCATGTAATTACTCTGTTTAACCTTTTGAGAAATGCTGTGGTAGTATAGGTTGTGTGTCACCTTGGCTTGGCAGCTGGTGGTAGTACTCCCCATGGTAGATACCAAAAGCAGCTGAGTAGCTGCTTTAGGAATGTGGTCTGCTTTCTGTATATAAGAACCAGCTTTGGGAGTGGTGTCTAGCTTATGGCACACTTGAACCCTGCATGTAGCTCAGTTGTTGTTCAACAGCCTGACATACTCTGCTGATTCAAGGACTTTTAATGGACTTGAATCAATGGCCTGCCATGTAGATTGGTAATATCAGGACTGTGCCCTGTTACTTGTCAACCTTGGGTTTGTCAGGGTCAGCAGCCAGCAGCTGCCTGAGTGAAGAAAGCCTCTGGCTTCAGTGGGCTGGGAGCTAGATGCAGAGCTGAAGCCAAGGTGGAGGGGCTTTCACCCAGCCCCTAGAGCCTGGCACTATGAACTTGGACTTCTAGTGTCTAAAACTGTAAGAGAATAAGTAAACTCCTGTTTGTTCAAGCCATTCCATTTGTGGTATATTCCTGTAAGAGCACCACTAGGTAACCAAAACAAATGCCAAACTGTTTTCTGTAGTAGCTGCACCATTTTGCATTCCCACCAGCGCAGTAGGAGCCCTGGTGATGCAAGTGGTTAAGCGCTTGAGTGCTAACGGAAAGATTGGCAGTTCAAACCCACCAGCTTCTCTGCAGAAGGAAGATGTGGCAATCTGCTTCTGTGAAGATTAGTCTTAGAAACCCTATGGGGATGTTCTATTCTGTCCTATAGGGTTGCTGTGAGTTGGAATCAACCCGACTGCAGAGGGTTTTTATTTTTTTTGGAATGACTAATGATGTAGAGCATCTTTTGATACGCTTATTGACCATTTGTGTGTTTTCTGTTATCTTTGGAGAAATATCTATTCAAATTCTTTGTCCATTAAAAAATCAGGTTATTTATCTTCTTATTGTTGAGTTCTAGTTCTTTATATATTTTGAGGATTAGACTCTTAAAAAAAACTCACTGCCATTGAGTCAGATCTGACTCATAGCGAATCCCTCCTTGGGTTTCCGAGGTGGCATCTCTACAGAAGTAGATTGTCCAGTCTTCCTTCTGAGGAGTGTCTGGTGGGTTTGACCTGCCAGCCTTCTGATTAGCAGTCAAGTGCCTTAGGCACTACACCACCAGAGCTCCTACTAGTCCCTTATCAGATATATAATTTGAAAGTTTTTATTCCATTCTTTAGATTGTCATCTTTTTTATTGTTATCTTTTGAAGCATATAAGTTTTTTTAATATTGATGTATTCTAACTTACCTACATTTTCTTTGGTTGCTTGTGCTTTTGGTGTCATATTTAAGGGACCAGTGACTAATATGAGTTCACCAAGATTTACTCCTGTGTTTTCTTTTTAGAATTTTATTGTTTTACCTCTTACATTTGCTTTTTGATCCATTTTGAGTTAATTTTTTATATGATGTGAGGTGGAGATACAACTTCATTCTTTTGCACATAGATGTTTACTTGTCCTAGCACTGTGTGTTCTGAAGACTATTCTTTAGAATTGAATTAAATTGTTTTGATACCCTGGTTGAAAATCAATTGATCATAAATAAATATAAGGGCTTGTTTCAGGAGTCTTCATTCTATTCTGTTGTTTTATGTCTTTCCTTCTGACAGTATCACACTGTCCTGATTACTGTAGCATTGTAGTTATTTGAAATTGGTGTGAGTCCTCCAACTTTTTTCTTCTTTTCCAGGATTGTTTTGTCTATTATGAGTCCTTTACATTCCCATATGAATTTTTGGATTGGCTTGTAATTTTTTTTAACAACAATAAAAAAGGGTAAACTATAATTTTGATAAGGATTATATTGAATTCATAGATTATTTTGGGGAATATTGCTATTTTAAACACTATTAATTCTTCCAATCCAGGAATCTGGAATGTGTTTCCATTTTTTTAAGTCTTCTTTAATTTCTTTAAACAGTGGTTCATAGGTCTCAGTATATAAATCTTGCATTTCTTTGGTTAAATTTATTTCTAAGTATTTTATTATTTTTGATGCTGTTGTAAATGGAAGGGTTTTCTTGATTTCATTTTCTGATTAATCCTTGCTGGTATATAGAAATGCAATTCTTTTTTCTTTTTTTTTAATGCTTTCCTTGACTTTTTGCAATAGTGGACTTGTATAATATTTATCCTTCTGTAATTGACTTATTTCACTTACTGTAATGTCCTCTAAGTTCATCCACATCATGATGTGTTTTGCAGCATCTTAATTATTCTTTAGTGTGTTGCATAGTATTCCACTGAGTGTGTGCACACCATAGTTTCATTTTCCATTCATCCATTAATGGGCACTGAGGTGGTTTCCTAAATAACTAATTTTTACAATGCAATTGATTTTTGTGTATTGAATTTGTATCTTGCAACCATTTTTTTTTTTTTTTTATATTTTTAAAGTTTCTTTTACTATATGCTTTTGAGTTATAGTCTTAGTGGTTGCTCTGGCAATTACTGTTAGAATATTAATTCATTGCAAAATTATTTTTTTGTGAGATGGTATCTTTTTTTTAATGTGTTTTATTGAAATATAATTTATGTACAGTGAAATACACAAAACTAAAGTGACATAGGTCAATGCATTTTTTTTTTTTTTTTTTGCCTCCCCTCCCCTCCAACCCCTGGCAACCAACAAAGAAAGTTTCCCTCCATATATAAACCTTTCCTTGACCCTCCACAACAATGAACTAATACTATATTTGTCCTTCTGTGATTGACTTATTTCACTCAGCATAATGTCCTCCAAGTTCATCCATATTATGCAGTTTTGCAGACTGTACGTTATTCTTTAGTGCTGCATAGCATTCCAGTATGTGTATGTGCTGTAGTTTGGTCATCTACTCTTCCACTGGTAGGCACGTAGGTTGTTTCCACCTTTTTGCTATTGTAAATAGTGCTGTGATGAACATGAGCGTGCATGTATCTGTTCCTATCCTGGCTCTCACCTCTCTAGGATATATACCTAGTAATGTGATTGCTGGGTCAAATGGTATCTCCAGTTCCAACTTTCTAAGGAATCGCCATATTGCTTTCCACAGTGGTTGTGTCACTTCACAGTCACACAAGCAGTGTATGATAGTCTCAATCTCTCCACTTTCCCACCAGCATTTGTTATTTTCTGCCTCACTGAACCTTGCCATCAGTGCTGGGGTGAGACGGTATATCTCATTATTGTTTTGATTTACATCTCTCTGATGGCCAATGATTGTGAGCGTCTTTTTATGTATTAGCTGACCACTTGAATATCCTCCTTGGTGAAGTGTCTATTCATGTCTTCTGCCCATTTTTCAATTGGATTGTTAATTCATTTGGTGTTGGGCACTGGAGTTTTCCATCAATCTTAGAGATAAGTCCCTTGCCAGATATGTAATTATCAGCAAATATGAATTTGTTGCTGTCATTTTTGTCATGTGCTTTTTCATTGTGTCTATTTCTTTCTTCCATATTATTTTCTATGTTGAGCTGTTTTGTTTATGAATCATGTTATTACTTTCTTCATTGCTATTGTTTTATTATTTGCTGAATATTTATGCTGGTCCTCTTTTTTATTTTGATGTGAAGGTTTATCATTTTTCTTTGAGGTCTTTTATGTTATTATTGCTTTAAATTATATCATATATTGTGTACCCATTAACTTGATTTATAATTATTACATTATGCAGTTGTCTTTTATAGCAGATAGGAAAAGAAAGGAGTTACAAGCAAAAACTACATTTATACTGTCTTTTGTACTTATGTAATTACTTTATTTGTGCTTTGTATTTCTTCATATGGATTCAGGATACTATCTAGTGTCCTTTCATGTCATCTTTAAGGACTCCCTTTAACATTTCTTATGGGGCAGATCTGCTGATGCTGAAGTTTCTCAGGTTTTGTTAATCTGGGAATGCCTTAATTTCTCTTTCATTGTTTGAAGCATAGTTTTGCTGTATTTGGTATTCTTGGTTGAATTTTTTTTTTTTTTAAATAGCACTTTAAATATGTGATTGTACTGACCTCTGACTTCATGGTTTCTGATGGGATGTAAGTGGGTGATCTATTGAGGAACGCTTGAATTTGATGAGTCACTTTTCTCTTGATGTTTTCAAGATTCTTGCTTTTTTTTTTTTTTTTTGACAGTTTGACTATGATAAGTCTAGTTGTTGATATGCTTGAGCTTTTCTGATGTGCAGATTAATGTATTTCACCAAATTTGGGAAATTTTTGACCATTATTTCCTCCAATATTCTTTCTACCCCTTTGTGTCTGCTCCTCTCCTTTGGGACTCCCATTGTGGATATTAGTATCTTTGATAGTACTCACAAGTCTCTGAAGCACTTTCCTTTTTTTTTTGTTCCTCAGTCTGATATCACCTGATTCATTTTCATGTTCACTGATTCTTTTTTTGTCATTTGAAATCTGCTATTAAACCCTTGTAGTAAACTTGTCATTTCAGTTATTATCCTTTTGAACTCCAGAATTTGTTGAAATTCTTATTTTGTGAGACATTATTCTTACACTTTACTTCTTTAGACATAATTCTTCTAAGTTAAGTATTTGTCTCGCAAGTTCAGTGTCTAGGCTTCCTTAGTGATAGATCACTCCCTCTCATCCCTGCAATGTATGGGACATGCTTTCCTGTTCTTTGCAAGTCTCTTATTTTTCATTGACAACTGGACATCATAAGTAATATAATGCGGCAATACCGGAAATCAGATTCCATTTCCCACCCCATGGCTTACTGTTACTGCTGTTTGCTTGGTGACTCTCCTCGATTAATTCTCTAAAGTCTGATTTTTTTTGTCACATATGGCCACTGAAGTATCTGTTTGGTTCACTTAGTGTTAATAATTGAACAGAGATTTCCTTAAGTGTCTAGAATGGCTGGTCTTACATTCTTTGCCTTCAGGTGTCTTTGTTGTATCTGTTGGGTCATGCTTTCAGTGGAGGCAATTTGCAGCTCTTCCTTAGTCTTCACTTCTTGGCTTCAGCAGAGTTTCACTGTCAAAGAGAGGTGGGAGTTTAAGGTCTTCTTAGGTATTTCCTGAGCATGCACACAATCCTGGCTCTGTGTGTGGTCTTATAAATTTTCAGGAATATGTTGGAACTTTTCAAAACCCCCTGTGGACGTTTCATTCTCCAGCTTTTCCTTTTAAGATTTTTAGTCAGCTTCTTGTTAGACCCAGGGAGCTCTAGTGGCGTAGTGCCTAAGGCATTTGACTGCTAACCAGAAGGCCAGTGGTTCAAACCCACCAGCCACTCCTCAGAAGGTTGGTGGGGCAGTCTACTTCCATAGTGCTACCGGCTCAGAAACCCAAAGAGGGGTCTCTATGATTTGGATCTGACTTGATAGCAGGAAGTTTGTCCACAGTTTTTTTGTTTGTTTGTTTGTTAGACCCAATTGGTAGCCCATCTCAGGCGGCTATAATTTTAAACAACTGCCACTGATTGTTTTGGACAACTACTCTGGGAATAGGGCTGTTTGCACAGTTCTGAGTTAGGTCAAATAAAGACAGGCTCTGATACGAATTTTTATTTTATTTTATTATCAAGCATCCAAAAAGATCAAGTAGTGATAACTATCAGGATGGGGCTTTTGTAGAGTTTCCAACTCCTTATCCTTCTCCAGTGCGTGCTAGGCTGTTGATTTTCATGACTAATGTAGTCAGAAGGCTTTTGAATCTCAAGAGTACTGCAGGGTTGGGGAGGGGTCATGGTAGTAGGTCAAGCTTCAAATACTACAAAGCTGTTTACTTAACAAAACTTTTCATATTAAGATTCAACTGTTTTTCATGAATGAGCATCTTCAGATTGTTGCAAGCCTGTAGTTCTAAAAAAATTGGTTGTGACAGTTTTTGCCAGTATTCCCGTTGTTCTAATAGGGGAGTGCATTTTTTTTTTTTTTTTAATATTTTATTGTGATTTTGGATGAAAGTTTACAGAGAAAATTCATTTTCCATGCAGCAGTTCATACATATTTTGTTCCATGACATTGACTGCAATCCCCACAATATAACAGCTCTCTTCCCTCCTTCCCTCTTCTTCCCTGTGCCCTTCTTTCCTATGCATGACTGCCCCCTGAACTATCTCCCTGTGCAAATAGTGACCTTCTGTTTCGAGGAGTGCATTTTTGGAAGTACTTATTCAGGTTGGGCAATCTACTTCCATAGTGATACTGCCTCGGAAACTCAAGAGGGGTTGCTATGAGTGGGATACAAGTTTGTGGCAGTGAGTTGGTTTGTCCCACTTCCTTGATTGGATTCTGGATCAGAAGAATAGAAACTATTAGGCCCTCTTTAGGACAATCAAGTATATTTGAATTTGGATTATATATTAGCTAATATGTTATCAGTGTGTTAAATGTCTTGATATTCTAGTTATTTAAGGAAATGTTTTTCTTCCTAAGAGATATGTATTGAAGTAATTAGGGGTAAAATGGATGGTATCAGCAACTTACTTTTGAATTGTTCAGGAAAAAAGATAACGTGTGAAAGCATAAGATGACATGTAATGCAGATTTTGTAAAGTTTTTTAAAAAAATAGGTGAAAAGTGAACCAGATATTCAATGTGCTACTTTTTTATATTTTCATAAATTTTGAGATTTTCAAAATAACTAGTTGGGGCAGTTGCAACCTAAATTAGACTGTGTCAGGCTTCCAGTATTAAAATCACCTTCTTTTTCTTAGTTTCTCTGAAGGAAGCATAGGTATTTTTCAGTACTTCTTACATCTTTTAACTGTATTTAAAATGATGTTTATCTCTTAAAAAATTCACACATATTTTATGTGTTAGAATGCTTATGAAAGTCTTTATGTAGGAGAATTTTCATGGTAACTCCTTTAATGATTCTATTTCTCCTTTGTAGTCATGAAACATCAGTTGCAAACAAATATTAACCTCTTTATGCTGTGGTTCCAGTCAGCTTTCCTGGAAAACTTTTCAGTCCTCTACACCTTGAACTTTTGGTGTTAATTTGAAGAGTTCTTTTCTTAATATGATCAGATTATGCTTTGCCACTAATGAAAACATCTTCCTGTATCTTCTTAAGCATTTCAAAAAGAGAGACTGTCTTTGCCAAAATTATTCCATATTTCAGAGACATCAGGATAACTTGTATCTGAACATAAATTCACATCATCAAAAGTTTTTCTCTTTCCTGAATCAACTTATTCTTACCTCCACACACTGTCAGTAATTAAGTGCTCATAAATATAACTTTTTACCATTACTTCGAAGGTCTTACTTATTGTATTAAAAGTCATAAAAGCAAAGAACGTCAAGTCAAACTGTTAAAAGTTATAGGTTTCTCTCACTGTATTGAGCATTTGCTAAATGTTGGAGGTTATGTTTGTCATTGAAAAAAATAAAAAGTACAACTCCTGTCATCAAAACATCATTGTATGTTTTATTAGATGTGAAAGATAACATATCTTTATGATAACATATGTTACAAGATGGCATGGACAGTGAGATTCATATGATTAGGGTTGTGAGTTGGCGAAAGTGGAGACTATGAATAAACAAGTTGTGGATTGGAAGTAGGCAGAGTGAACTTGGGTTTGGCCTTGAAGTAACTTTTTACTTTGATATACCTAGAAGGAGCTCTGGTGGTGCAGTGGTTAAGCTCTTAGCTGCTAACTGCAAGGTTACCAATTTGAACCCACCAGCCACTCTGCAGGAGAAAAGATGTGGCAGTCTGCTTCTGTAAAGATTACAGCATTGGAAACTTACAAGGCAATTCTACTCTGTACTATAGGGTCAGTATGAGTTAGAATCAATTCTACATGTGGGTTTGGGTTAGTGATACTGATATTACTGATAATTATGGTAATATGACACTAGCTCTAATTTGTAGTACTACTTCTTGGTGCCATATTGGCCACATAATTATTTAAGGAGTATATTGATGCCTAAGTCCCAGTTTTAGAGATTAAATGAGTAAAAAAAAATGAGGTTGAGCTTAGGAATTTATATTTTTACAGAGCTCCTCTGATAATTCTGTTGCAAAATTGAGTTTGGGAACCACTGGCCCAGAGGTTCCACCAATACTTAGAAGGCACCTAGTTTCATTTGTCTTATTTTTACATATAAATATTTACTGGATTAGCGATAAAGGGAGCTCTGGTGGCGTAATGCCTAGGGCATTTGACTCCTAACCAGAAGGCTAGTGTTTCAAACCGACCAGCCACTCCTCGGAAGAAAGGTTGGGCAATATACTTCTATAGGGATACAGGCTCGGAAACCCAAGGAGGGGTCACTGTGAGTCAGATCCGACTCGATGGCAGTGAGCGCATAGATTAGATAAGGGATATTTTTCATTAGAGACTGTAAAATATTACTTACTACAGAAGTTCTTTATTATGAAATAATGTTCTCATAAGTGTAATCCAGGGAGAACTCTGGATTCTGAGCCTTCTTTATAGAAAAAGAGGCTGTTACTCTTGAGTAGTATCTTTCAGTGCTATTTAAAGTGACCTGAGTAGTAGATTTTTCTCCTTCAAATACAAAATCTTGTTTTGATATCTCAACTAAGGTTTGTGAATATTTAAAAGATAAACGTTAGGTAACATTATGGTCCTGTCTCTTTTACTTGTTTCTTCTCTCCAGTTTCTAAGCATTGGAATGTGTGGAGCTTGGTCCTCTTCTCTTTTCTATCTGCAGTCACTCCCTAGGCTATTTTATATGGTCTCCTAGCTTTAAATCCCATCTATATGTTGCTAACCAACAGTCATCTGCAAGTTTGTCGTACTGTGTTTGACTTGCTTGTTGCTATGAGGCTGGAGGGTATGCCACTGGTAATTCATTTATCTTTAGGGTCACCTGTGGTGGACAGGTTTCAGTGGAGCTTCTAGACTAAGACAGACAGAAGGATGGAGCCATCACTTCTGAAAAAATTGGCCAGTGAAAATCTTACGCTTAACAGTGAAACACAGTCTGAAATATTAGTGAAACATTTTCTGATATAGTACCGGAAGATGTGCCTCTTAGGTTGGAAGTTACTTAAACTATGACTAAGGAATAAGTGCCTCCTCAAAGTAGGGTCAGACTTGATGTGGATGGAGTGAAGCAAAGACATTCAACTTTGTGGATCATAACAAATTATGGATAACATTGCAAAGAATGGGAATTCCAGAACACTTAATTGTGCTTATGAGGAACCTATAGACAGACCAAGAAGTTGTCATTCAAAAAGAATAAGGAGATATTGCATGGTTTTAAATCAGGAAGGGTGTGTGTTAAGGTTGCATCCTTTTATCATGTTTATTCAATCTGTATGCTGAACAAATGACTGAGCAAGCTGGAGTATATAAAGAAGAACATGGCTTCAAGATTGGAGTAAGATTCATCAGCAACTTGAAATATGCAGATGATAACAACATTACTTGCTGAAAGTCAAGATGACTTGAAGCACTTACTGATGAAGGTCAAAGGCTACAGTCTTGAGTATGAATTGTACCTCAATGTAACACTGAAATCCTCACAACTGGACCAGTAAGCAACATCATGTTAAATGTTGAAAAGATTGAAGTCATCAGGGATTTCATTTTACTTGGATCTACAATCAGCACCCATGGAAGTGGCAGTCAAGAAATCAGATGTCAGGACTTCTGGTAAGATGGCAGAATAGGCAGGCAAGCTACACAGATCCTCTTCAACAATGAAAAGAGAAACCAATTGACACAGATGCAGAGGATAATTCTGGAGCCCTGAGCTTTGAAAGGAAGGATACAGAAGTGGATTAAATAACAACTAGTAGAAAAACCTGAATGAAAACAGTGAGTAAGGAGACAAATGGAGCTGCAGACCGTCAGCTGTACTGACGACCTGGGCAGCTTGAATATTTCCATGTGGTGTTAGGACCTGAGAATTAACCTGAAAATTGTCCCTGTTTACCACAGGTTGCATCGACTACTGCCTGGGTGGCTGACGACTGAAAAGGGAAACAGCAAAGAAAGAGACAAACTGAGCTGTGGACTTTCAGCTGTCAGGAGGGTGCACCAAACCAAAAACCAAACCCATTGCCGTCAAGTCGGGTCTGACTCAATAGCAACCCCTCCTTGGGTTTCTGAGGCGATACCACTACAGAAGTAGATTGCCCAACCTTCCTTCCAGGGAGTGGCTGGTAGGTTTTAACCACCAGCCTTCTGGTTAGCAGTCAGATGCTTTAGGCACTATGCCACCAGAGCTCTCGTCAGGAGGGTGCAGCCATTTTGAATGTTTACAAGCAGTGGCCATGTTGGATATTTAAAGTGACGGCATTCTTATTCAGATTCCAGGGACCTAAGAATAGGCTTTGCTTGCCAGAGACAGCACAAACATACAGGAGGCTGAGGACTGGAAAGGGGAAAGGTAGTGAGTGCACAGGTGCTGCCAACTAGCGATTAGAGGAGCACAGTACCCTGCTTACTGAGATACATCCAAACAAAACAAAGAAAACAAAAATCTTGAGTGAATCACTCCAACATACAATCACCAATTCATTATAAACACAAACACTTCACAATGTCTCAGACAACAGACCCTCATAATCCACACAAACAAGCAAGATAAAGTATTAGAAACAAAAGACAGGATACAGACCCAGAACACATCCCCAAGGAAGAAGCAGCATTGCAACCCTCTGATGAGGAATTCAAAAGAATTATATTTAGGTCCTTAAATGAATTGAGAGACGCATCAAGGAAAACACTGACAACATTGAGGAAAACACAGAGAAAACCCTAGAACAATGTCAGAAAGACAATATAAGAACAGAATGACAAAATAAATGTAAAATTTGAAACCATACAAAATCTACAGGTAGAAATCCAGAGCATTAATATGAAATTCTCAGAAATAGCACATTGAATGGGCAAAGGAGTAGAATTGAATCAATGGAAGACAGAATTAGTGAGAAGACAAATACCTCAGTACTTCTTTGGAAAGGGATCAGTCAGAAAAACAATCAAAACAAAATGAAGAAGGCCTAAGGTTCATGTGGGATACCATCAAAAGGAATAACCTATGTGTAATCAGAATTCCAGAACGGGAAGAGATGAAACCACAGAGAAAATTGTCCAGGATTTGTTGGAAGATAAATTCCCTGATATGATGAAAGACGAGAGTATAACTATTCAAGAAATCCAAAGAACCCCAAACAGGATGGACCCCAAAAGAATATTACCAAGACATAGCATCATCAAACTCACCAAAACCAAAGATAGAAAAGGAATCCTGAAAGCAGCATGGGAATAATGAAGTCATCTACGAGGGGCAACCAATAAGACTAAGCTCTGATTTCTTGGCAGAAACCATGTAGGCAAGAAGGTAATGGAAAGGTTTGTGTAAAACCCTGAAAGAAAAAAATTTTCAACCAAGAATTATATACTCAGCAAAATTGTCCCTTAGATATGATGGTGAAATTAGAATATTTCTTGATAAGTAGAAATTAAGGGAATTTGTTAAAACTGTAAAGCTGAGTTACCCAGACACCAAGACACGGAGTTGTTTTAGAGCAGCAGTTTATTGGCGCTCCCAGGCGAGGTTCTCATGCCCTAACAGGAGGGTTAGAGAAGTCGCACCCCCGGGCAGGGGGCATGGATTTTTATAGACACAGAGAGGACCTGTTTGGAAACAGCAGGGGAGTGACAGGGTCCTTTAAGGAAATGGCAGGGTTCAATGAGCTGTTAGCAGGGGTCTT
>NW_006921612.1:5111879-5122005 GCF_000298275.1 Orycteropus afer afer
AAAAACAGCAAACAACAACTGACCATTAACACACATGATGACATAACCCAGAAACCAACCCAGTTACAGAAATATCCAAAGTAAAAAAGCCTACAAGATAATAAACAGGGAACCAGAGACATCAATTGGCAAGTGAGGGTAACCATAAAAAAAAAAAAAGGGAAAAAACTGTGTAGTTACAGAACTTCTAAATGGTGAGGAAGTCAAGACAATTGCAAAATAGAATGGACTGTTCTAAACTTGGGAAGAAAATTATAAATCACAGGGTGATCTCAAAGAAAAATGATAAACCGTCACATCATAATAAAGACGACAGGCACAAATACTTAGTAAATACTAAAACAGTAGCAACAAAGGAATTGATAACATGATTCATAAACAAAATGAGCTCAGCACAGAAAATAATATGGAACAAAGAAACCAGGGACACCATGAAACAATACATAACAAAATGACAGCAACAAATTCATACTTGTTGATAATTTTACTGAATGTCAGTGGATTAAATGCACCACTCAAGAGACAGAGTTGCAGACTGGATAATGAAATTTAGTTTATCCATATGCTGTCTACAAGAGACACACCTTGGAGACAAAGACAAAAATAGACTGAAAATCAAGGTTGAAAAAAGATGTATCAAGTAAATGGGAACCAAAAAAGAGCAGGAGTGGCAATATTAATTTCTGATGAAATTGACTTTAAGACAAAAACCACCATACGAGACAAGGAAGGACATTATATAATGATTGAAGAATCAATTGAACAAGAAGATATAACCATAATAAATATCTGTGGACCCAGTGAAAGAGCCCCAAAATACATAAATCAGACTTTACCAGAATTGAAAAGGCAAATAGATGACTTCACAGTCATAGTGGGAGACTTTAATACACCACTTTCAATGAAACTTAGAACAGCTGGAAAGTTGTTGTACTACGAAGAACTATACTCCAACATTTTTGAAAATCTAGAAGAAATGGATGGATTACTAGAAACACACTACTTACCTAAACCAGCACAGACTGAGGTGGAAAATTTGAATAGACACATAACAAAAGAAGAAACTGAACAGTTCATTAAAAAATTACCAGCAAAAAAAGTGCCCTGGCCCAGACAGTCTCACTGGAGAGTTCTGCTGAACGTTCAGAGAACTGGCATCAATCCTACTCAAACTATTCCAGAACATAGAAAAGGATGTAATCCTCCTTAATTCATTTTATGAAGCAAGCATAACCTTGATACCAAAACCAGGCAAAGACATCACTAAAAGGGAAAACTACAGACCAGTATTCCTCATGAATATAAATGCAAAAAATCATCAACAAAATCCTAGCCAATAGACTCCAATAACATACCACCAAAATAATACGCTATGACCAAGTAGGGTTCATACCAGGTATGCAAGGATAGTTCAACATTACAAAAACAATCAACATCATCCATCACATAAATAAAGGACAAGAACCACATGATCATATCAATTGATGCAGAAAAGACATTTGATAAAATCCAACACCTATTCCTGATTAAATAATAATAATAATAAAAAAAAAAACTCTCAGCAAAATAGGAACAGAAGGGAAATTCCTCAACATAATAAAGGGCATCTATGCAAAACCAACAGCCAACATTATTCTCAATGGAGAGAGACTGAAATCATTCCCCTTGTGTACAGGAACCAGACAAGGATGCCCTCTATCACCACTTCTATTCAACATTGTATTGGAAGTCCTAGCCAGGGCATTAAGGCAAGAAAGGGAAATCAAAGGCATCCACATTGGTAAGGAAGAAGTAAAACTATCCCTGTTTGCTGATGATATGATCCGATACCTAGAAAACACAAGAGACTCAGGAAAAAAACTACTGGAACTAACAAAGATTTTAGCATAGTGGTGGGATACAAGATCAGCATACAAAAATCAGTTGGATTCCTCTACACCACCAGCAAAGAGATTGCTGAGAAAGAAGGAAACTAATACCATTTACAAGAGTCACCAAAAAAAAAAGTAAAATGCCTGGGAATAAATTTTACTAGGGACACAAAAGACCTGTACAAAGAAAACTACAAAACACTACTTCAAGAAACTATAAGAGATGTACATAAATGGAAGAAAATACTGTGCTCGTGGGTAGGAAGATTGAATATTGTGAAAATGTCAGTTCTACCCAAAGCAATCTGTACATTCAGTGCAATCCCAATCCAGATCCCGTCAACTTTCTTTAAGGATATGGAGAAAACAATCACTAATCTCATATGAAAAGGAAAGAGACCTCGGATAAGCAAATCACTGTTGAAGAGGAAAAATAAAGTAGGAGGTCTCACACTCCTGGATCTCAAAACCTACTATGCAGCCACAGTAGTCAAAACAGCCTGGTATTAATATAACAACAGACACGTAGACCGGTGGAACCAAATAGAAAACCCAGAAATAGATCCATCGGCCTATGGTCCGTTGATTTTTGACAAAGGGCTGAACTCTATTAAATGGGGAAGAAAACTGTTTAACAGATGGTGCTGGCCAAACTAGATATCCATCTGCAGAAAAATGAAACAAGATCTGTATCTCACACCATACACAAAAACTAACTCCAGATTGATCAAAGACTTAGATGTGAAACCTAAAACTATAAAGTTCCTCAAGGAAAAACTAGGGACAAATTTAGGGGGCCTAATATATGGCCTAAATAGACTGCCAGGCATAACCCAAAATGCACAAAGAACAGTAGAAAAACTAGATGAATGGGACCTTCTCAAAATTAAATTTTTATGTGCTTCCAAAGACTTCTCCAAAAGAGTCAAAATAGAACATACAGATTGGGAAATAGTATTCACGAACGACAAATCTGACAAGGGACTTATCTCTGAAATTTATAGAAAACCCCAACATCTCAACAAGAAAAAGACAAACAACCCAATTTAAAAAAATGGACAGAAGACATGAATAGACACTTCACCAGAGAGGATATTCAGGTGTGCAACAAACACATGAAGTAATGTTCACAATCAATAGCCATGAGAGAGATGCAAATCAGAACAACAGTGAGATACTATCTCGTCCAAGCACTAATGGCAAAGTTCAGTAAGATAGAAAATAACAAATGCTAGGGAGGAGGTGGAGAGATTGGGACTCTCATACGCTGCTGGTAGGACTGTTAAATGATACAACCACTGTGGAAGGCAGTATGGCGATTCCTTAAAAAGTTGGAATTAGAACTATCATTTGTTCCAGCAATCTCATTACTTGCTATATATCCTGAAGAAGTGAGAGCCAGACAAGAACAGGTATATGCACACCCATGTTCATCACAGCACTATTTGCAATAGCTAAAAGATGGAAACAACCTAGGTGCCCATCAACAGAAGAATGGATAACTGAACTATGATACATACACACAATGGAATACTATGCAACCCTAAAGAATAGTGTAGGATCTGCATAACACCACATAACGTGTTTCAACTTGGAGGACATTATACTGAGTGAAGTAAGTCAATCAGAGAAGGACAAATATTGTACTAGTTTGTTTCTGTAAAAAGTCAAAGAAAGGTTTATATGTGGAAGGAAATTTTCTTTGTTGGTTACCAGGGATGGGTGGGGAGAGGAGGAAATACTGCAAAAAATAAATTAAAAAAAGGATTAAGAAATTAAATAAAAAAGAAATCAGATGTCATATTGCATTGGGAAAATCTGCAAAAGACCTCTTTAAAGTGCAAAGATGTTACTTTGAAGGATGAGGTGTGTTCAAACCAAGCTATGGTATTTTTAATAGTTTCAGATGTGTGTGAAAGCTGGACAATGAATAAAGACGACTGAAGAATAGTTGATGCCTTTAGGTCGTGGTTTTGGTGAAGAATACTGAAAGTATCGTGGACTTCCAGAAGAATGAAGAAATCTATCCTGGAAGTAGTATAGCTGGAATGTTCCTTAGAAATGAGAACAGCCAGATTTCACCTCATCTACTTTGGTCATGTGGCTAGAAACGAGCGATCCCTGGATGAGAATATCATGTTTGGTGAAGTAGAGGGTCTGTGAAGAAGGGGAAGATCCTTAACAAAATGGATTCACACAGTGGCTCAACAGTGAGCTCAAGTATAACAAGGATTATGAGGATGGTGTAGGACTGGGCAGTGTTTTGTTCTCTTGTACATAGAGTTGCCATGAGTCGGAGCCAACTCAATGGTATCTAACAGCAACTTATTTGACGATGAAATTTATATCTCCTATTTGATCCCCGCTTCCAAGTTCCAGGGTCATATATCCAGTTGCCGTCTCTGTATCTACATTTGTAGATCACATATTCATCTCTAACTTGGCATGTGCAGAACTGAATTTCTCATTACCAGCCTTTTCCACTGTAGGCTTCCACATCTCAGTCCCTGGCTGCTCCAACTAACTGTTTAGATCCCAAAACAAACTTTGAGGTTATCCTTGACTCTTCTTTTTCCTATCACACCCCACATGATAATTTCTTTAAAGTATCCCCAGAATCTATTTCTCAGCACCTACCCAGCTGCCACCTTGTTCCAAACCACTGTTCATCTTTCACCTGGATTGTTACCTGAGCTTCCTAACAGGCCTCCTTGCATCTTCCGGCCCTTGCTCCCTCTAAAATTTATTTTCCCCATAGCAGCCAGGGTGATTCCTTTAAATGTAAGATCATATCACTCTTGTGCTCAGAACCCTCTCATGGCTTTCCACTTCACTCGTAGTGAAACTTAAAGTCCTGTTGTTGTTGTTATGTGCCGTTGAGTCGGACCCGACTCATAGCAACCCCTCCTTGGGTTGCCCAGGCAGTATCACTACAGAAGTAGATTGCCCCATCTTCCTTCCGAGGAGTGCTTTTGGTTAGCAGTCAAGGGCCTTAGGCATTATGCTACCAGAGCTCCTTCAAGTCCTGTAGAGAGCATAATCTCACAGGTAGCCTGTGAGAGCATGATCCAACTCCCTACTTTCTCCTTTGCCCTCTCTACTCAAGCTCTACTGGGTTGGTCTCCTTGTGGATTGCAAACATGTCATGCAGTTCAGACTTCTCAAGGCCTTGACACTTTTACCAGATGTTCTCTTAGGTCACTCCCTCCTCTCCTCTAGGTGTGTGATCATCAGTTTTCACCTCCATAAGGGCTTGCTGTTCAGCTCTCTTCCCCTTTTTCTGAGTTCTCTGTTACCCGTCTCTGCTTAATTTTTCCCCATGTTGTTGTTGTTATTTGCCGTCAAGTTGGACCCAACTCATAGGGACCCCTCCTTGGGTTTCCAAGGCAGTAACACTACGGAAGCAGATTGCCTAACCTTCCTTCCGAGCAGTGGCTGGTGGGTTTGAACCACCAGCCTTCTGGTTAGCAATCAAGTGCCTTAGGCATGGCACTACCAGAGCTACTATTTTTTTTTCCCCCTTAGCACTCATCATATCTATCATACTTTATTCTGCCTTTCACTTGTTTGTTTATTGTTTCCCTTTTCTGGAATGTAAATTCTTTGAAGGCAGGGATTCTTGCCTGTTTTATTGCTCACTGTATCTCTAAAGACAATTATGCCTGGCACATTTTAAGTGTTCAGTAAATATTTGTTGAATAACTCTATGCTTATTTAAGAAGGCACTAAAATGCTGACTGAGGGCTCTTTATGTGTGATGCTTGTTTTCATGCTGATATTCAGCTAAAGACTAATGAATGGAGTATTGCCAAATAGCAATATTTGGAAGACTGTCTTTTGGGAACTTTCAGTTTCTCCAGAGAAGACTCCTGCAGTTTCTTTCTGGGGATGGTGGAGATTTAAGGTGGCAGGAGTAGAAGTATTGCAGTATATGCTTGGCTTCTGACATTTTGGAAGCTAGAAAAGATAGCTGAGATTTCCACAGTTTGATCCTAATTTCAGTCCCACAAATCAAGTCACTGTGTCTGGTGACCCAAAGAGAGGAGCAACTTTGCCTCATTCTCTCTAGAGAATTATCCTCTGATTCCCTAAGGCTTGACTGAAAATTTAGGGCTTCCTCTACTCCATCAATCCCCTTTATTCAGTCCTGTGCTTCATCCTTTGCCTTTCCAGATATGTTGAGCCTTCAAGTGCTGGGTCTTAAGAAATCTATGGGAGAAGTTGACTTTAGTTTTCCACCTGTGTGAGCCCTTGCTTAACTTTCTTCATTTTCCGTAAGTCATTTGCTGCTTCAAATCTCTCAATCTTTGTATTCTCCTGTTCTTTTTGTCCTTGAGGGTCAATATCTTTTTATATTCATTTACTGTCATTTTAATGAGGCTTAGGAAAGTGAGGAGATAAAAATACATGGTGTGCCATTGTTAACTGAAAGCTTTCTGTAGTTTTTAATATCAGTTTAAACTCTGTACTTAAAATGTTTGCTTAACCGAAAAACCAAACCAGACTTAATGCTGTCTAGTTAGTCCCAACTCATGGCGAACCCTTCTTGAGTTTCCAAGGCAGTTTCTCTACGGAAGTAGATTGCCCCAGTCTTCCTTCTAAGGAATGGCTGGTGGGTTTGAACTGCCAGCCTTCTGGTTAGCAGTCAAATGCCTTAGGTAACACACCAACAGAGCTCCTAAATGTTTTCTTGAGGTGTTCTGTCTTCCCCAGCCCTTGAGTATAGCACTCTTGTTATGTTTATTCTTACTCAGAGCCTTACGTAAGTTAATTATTGCTTGATGAGCAAATAGTGAGAAGATGGCATGAGGAATCTTATTTTTCCCCCTTGGCTTCATTTTCCTTATTATTTCATTTTAGTACCTAAATTACCTTTTTGAATGCTAAATCAAAACTGAAATCATGACAAATCTAAGTTTTTTCCTTTTTAAAATCTTTTTAAATGTTGAAATCAAATTGCTTCTTTGGTAATCTAATTTTTAGGAATGAGAGAAAAAAAACATTACAAGTAGAGTACCTTTAAATGAATCATAATTATTCACACAAATGCATGTAAACGGGTATACAATTAGGCAGCTAATTATGTTGAAAGTGCAATTACACGCTTAAATACATGATGAATCCCTCTGACTCACTCAGTTGTTTCTCTTGTCTTAGGCTTCTAGTCGTTTATTATTAAGCCCCTGCTCTCAGAGTTTGAAAATACATGCTGGTGCTAGTGGTACCTTTCAACCAATAATGAAGGAAAATTTTGAAATTCTTTTGAATTTATGATTTGCAGAGTTGGTCTTCTATTGGAAATTCGGACTTTGCAATTAGAAAAAAATTATCATTAATAATAATGTTGTTGTTGTTATGTGCTGTCGAGTCGGACCCCACTCATAGCGACCCCTCCTTGGGTTTCTGAGGCAGTATCACTATGGAAGTAGATTGCCCAACCTTCCTTCCAAATTAATAATAATAGTGGTCAGTAATGTTTACATTACAGTACAGCTCTTTAGTCTCTTATCTGCAAACCTGAAATCAAAAAAGCTGAAAAATTTTTTATAACTCATTGGTGCAAAGACTTGACTTGATTCATTTGGACTCAAAACTGATGTGTAATGATGAGGTGTTATTCTTTATTTATCCCAAATGGTATGACTATGTATGGATTTTGCTGCAGGCATATTAACATATTTGATTATGGGCCAGTGGCCCAGATCCCGCTGAAGATTTCATGAAATGCACAGTATACATACATATGAGCTGCCTAATTGCATATCCGAGTTTACATGCATTTGTGTGAGTAATTATGATTCATTTAAAGCTACTGTTCTTAAGATGTTTTCAAAATACAAAAAGTGCTAAATTACAAACTATTTCTGGCCCCAAAGTTTCTAATAAGGAATTATAGCTTTATAGTAAGAATAACAGATTTTTTTTGTTGTTAGATGTGGGTTTAAATTCTAATGAAATTCTAATTGAAATCCTCTACATCATGTTTGTGTTGTTGTGAGTTGCTGCTGCTATTATTATTTTTGTTATTATTGCTGTTGTTCCTATTGCTGCTTTTGTTCTAGAACAGATATTTATATCTACTTTTAGTATGTCCTGAAAACAGTTCTTAACAAAATAATTACATAGCATATAGTGCCTAAGGCACTTAACAGCTAACCAGAAAGCTGGCAGTTCAAACCCACTGGTCACTCCTTGGAAGTAAGGTTGGGCAATCTACTTCCATAGTTATACTGCCTCGGAAACCCAAGGAGGGCTCGTTATGAGTCGGATCTGACTCGATGGGGCTTAACAACCGCAACAACATTATTCTCTAAAGTCACTGCCATCAAGTCGGATCCGACTCACAGCAACCCCTCCTTGGGTTGCCAAGGCAGTATCACTATGGAAGTAGATTGCCCAACCTTTCTTTCGAGGAGTGGCTGGTGGGTTTGAACTGCCAGCCTTCTGGTTAGCAGTCAAATGCCTTAGGCACTTGAGCTACCAGAGCTCCCTATAGTATTAAGCAATAAAATTATTTTATATTCAAGCATTGTTGCTAGTCAGTAAATGTAGTTCTTATCGTTTAACAGTGTCACTGTGACATAATGTTTACATTGAGTTTCTAGGATTATAACGAACATTGGTGGCTCATTGGCTAAAGTGCTCAGCTTCTAACCAAAAGGTCAGCAGTTTAAACCCACCAGTTGCTCTGTGGGAGAAAGATGTAACAGTTCTGTCTTGTAGGGTCGCTATGAGACTAATCAGCTTGATGGCAGGGGTTTTTGGCTTTAAGATTTTAATAGTTTAAGATCACTAAAAGGAAAAATTTACAATTCTAACCAAGATCTTCTCCATAATTAATAATGTATGAACATTGCTTTATGCTACATTCAATCCTGATTGGTTAGTATGATCATTTTCTTTGTTGCTAGTTGTTGCTGGGTGGATTCCAATTTATGACAACCCCATGTGTGCAGGGTAGAACTCCTCCATAGGGTTCTCAAGGCTGTGTGCAGCCTTTTTGGAAGCAGAGGCTTTTAAGGTGCCTCTGGGGAGGTTCACACTGCCAACCTTTCAGCTAGTAGTCAAGTGCTTAACCATTTATGCCACCCAGACTCCATAATTAATTTTTACTAATTATAAAATCATAGCCTTCTCAAACCAAACCAAACTCACTGCTGTAGAGTCGGATCCGACTCATAGCAACTTCTTGGATTTCTTAGGTGGTGTCACTATGGAAGTAGATTGCCCAACCATAGCCTCCTAGAGATTTTCAAGGCCTAGCTCAGATGCCTCCTTTAAAACTATCTTAATCTGCCTCAGCAGAGAAAGGGTTCCTTCAGAACTATTAAAAAATTTCTCTGCTGTGGCACTGTAATTGGGCTATATTGTACTGATTATTGATATGATATTTTCCACACTTCTTTTCCTTATAGTTGGCATGGAGTACTTAGCTTTTTTTTTTTTTTTTTTTTTTTTTGTATATTTAGTTTAATTACCCATTTACCATGTCCAACCCTAACCCAGTCTCCTCCCCTCCCTACCCTGTAACCCTCCCCCCATGCCCCTCATATTTATGCACTCCTGTTTGTCCTGCATTTCCTCAATTTGAATGTTCATCTTCTGGTGTCCTGTGGTCTTTTGCCCTAAGGACTGTATTACCATAGAGTATGTGGGTGCGTCATCCTGGGTTGAGTGGTCTGCTTGTACATCTTGTTAACTGTTGGCTGAGAGTCAGCCCCTGGGCATGCGTTTTATTCCAGGCGCAGAATGTATTCTAGGGCCATAGTATTGGGAGTCTCACCAGATTTCATCTGACCAGTAATTCTGGTCATTATTGAGTTTTTTGATTTTGTTCCACGTTTTCCCTCCCACTGTATCCAGAATCTCCAGATTTGATTCTTTCCTGAGTGATTGGAATCGGTAGTCAGGCATCATCTAGTTCTTAGTTCTTCTGGTCTTGAGGGCCATCATGTTCTGTGGCTAATTGCTTCCAAATGCCCTTTTTTTTTTTTTTTTTTTTTTGCGTTCTTCTTTGCTTCTGACGCTAGGAGACCATTAGCTGCATCTCAGATGGCCGCTTGAAAGCTTTTAAGAGCCCAGTCGCCACTCACCAATGTAGGATGTGGAACAAGGCTTTTATATATTTTGTTGTGCCAATTGAGTATGGTGTCCCTCAGTACTATGTTCCTGAGATGGTAGATCTATTGGATCTCTCTCCCATAGTGTCTGGTTGTCTGTGAGGGATTACTCTGTGTCTGTCTTTTTTTTTTTTT
>NW_006921612.1:5128809-5132071 GCF_000298275.1 Orycteropus afer afer
TTGGGGTTTAGTCCAATTCTGTATCCTTCCCTTCAAGGCTCGGGTCCAAGATTATCTTCTGTGTCTGTGTTAATTGGTTTCCCTTTTCTTATTTGAAGAGGGTCTGTGCAATCCTTCTGCCCAGTCCGCCATCTTGCCGGAACTCCTCTGTATCTGTCTTTTATTGTTTCTGTAAGGACTGCAGGGATTTTGTATCACTGGTGTCTGTGCAAGATTAGCCTCAGCTTAATCTATCCTAAGTCTAGAGTATACTTCTATTCACTGATCCCTGTCTGATCATCTCAGGTGTTTATGTGTTTATCTGTAACCTGATGTTTTGAGTTCTTAGCTTATAATAAATCTCAGTTAATTATTTGAATGAGGAAATTAAGAATCATCTAATTCTTCCTCACAATTATCACTATATGTGAAACCAAACTTTTCATTTTGAATTTTATTCTCGTACTGTTTTTATGGGATATAAAGTGCCTGGAAAATAATATGCATTCAATACATACTTGCTGAATTATATCTGAGTTGAACTTTACCTCCTTAAATTTAACGGTTCAAGCCTTATTCCTTGAACTTAAAAAGGATATACTTAAATCCCTTTTCCATTCCAGCTATCATTTAAAAAATATATCCTATATCATACTGTTTGCTATACTGCATTCTGCATTCTGAAAATTTTGCAAAAGAGTATCTTAAAAAATTAACTGATGTGCTTGGATATATACTTCTTTTTGTGTTAATATAAGAAGTAAGTACTAGTTCAAAATTACTTGTTTTGTATTGATAAAAGTTCTAAACAAATGGAATAATTAAGAATTTTCTTAGTTGGTAAACATTTTAAAAGTATCTTTAAAAGCCATTAGTTGAAAACCCAAGGTGATAATTTCAAATTCAGTTACTGTTCTGTGTTATCAATAATTCTATTATCTTACATATCAATAATAGGAAAAATAATCAAATTGCCATAGTGTGTAGCATTATAAGTAAATGAAAAAGAAAATGAGTTTCATAGTAAATTAATACATTGGGTTATTTGTAATAATATTAATCCAAAAAAAACTAAACTCACTGCCATTAAGTTGATTCCACCTGATAGCAACTGGCACTGGGTTTCCAAGGCTGTAGGTCTTTAAAGAAGCAGACTGCCTCATCTTTCTTCCACAGAGCAACGGGTGGGTTCAAACCACCAACCTTTTGATTGGCAGCCAAATGCCTTAACCACTACATCACTAGAGCTCCTTAATAATACTAATAAACCAAAAAAACCAAACTCGGTGCCATCAAGTTAGATCCAACTCATAGTGACACCTCCTTGGGTTTCTGAGGTGGTATCTCTATGGAAATAGATTGCCTCGTCTTCCTTCCAAGGAGTGGCTGGCGGGTTTGAATTGCCAGCCTTCTAGTTAGCAGTCAAATCCCTGAGGCATTACACCACCAGAGCTCCTAATAATAGTACTTTGTTATTGTTGCTTAATCATCCTTGATCGATTAAATCACCTTTGATCATCCATCTAATAATCTTCAGTCTTTCTTTCTGCCTCACCACATCTGTGGAAAGTGGCACAGTGATTTTTCAAAAGTGCAGTAGGAGAACGGGTACCCTTCTGTGTCAGCTCCCTATAATTTTAATATTCATTTCCAGTCCTCTCACCCATAATCATTTTCGCTTATCACGAGAATATGTGAGATTTTTAAGTTTTAAAATTAAACATATAAATTAACATCTTAAAGACAGATTGTAATCATAGAGACATAGGATCATTTTGGGCATGTGGCATATATTTTTATGTACATGTTTCCCCCGCTATCCGAAAATAGAGTGTTCCTGTGAAACCTTTCATAAACTAAAATGTTGTAAAGTTAAAAAGCAATTATCATTAATTTATATGGGAAAAATTTTTGAACATTTCTGGACTCGAAAAATAGCTTACCAGAGCATAACAAATGACACATAAAACCTATAATACTTCTTACATATAGTGTTCACAGACATGGTTCAAAGCTGTAGAAACTTGATTCTGAGATGCTGAGTGTAGTCCCCAGGGAAGAAGCTTGAGGACTCCACCCTCACTGCTTGGGGCACCCACTGCCTCTTTAATAACTCACTACAAAACAAGCACTGAATGCTAATTTTGCCTTTCACCTTTTTTCATAAAAGTGAAAATCTTTGGATTTCTTTTGCTCAGCAAAACAAATACTAATGTAGATCTTTTATAAAAGTGAAGTGGCATAAAGCGAAGCTTCAAAAAGTAAGGCATATCTATACTTAAAAATATTATCTGAATGCATTAGAACAAGATAATATTTGGCTGCATTTGAGTTGAGGACGTTTTCATTGCAGGTTGATAGATGTAGATTCTTTCATATTGGGAGTGCCAAGTATTTCAGCTTAGATTGGTTGATAATGGTTATTATTAAAGTTGGTAAGAGACTTCAATATCCCTTCTAGTAACTTGATGAGTCAGTTTTCAGTTTTCTAGTTTTAAAGACCTGTGACTTTAGGAACTTTTTATAAATTAAAAGTAGAAAGTCATTAACAGATGATAGAAATTTAAAACAGAGCAATCTTCACCAATTTTCTGGAACAAAATTCCTAACACACATAAAATATATATATTAACATACAATAATCAGTTTTGACTAAGGCGGAGAATATAGCAGTATAATAACAGTATAGAAACCTGGAAGGTTTTAATGTAGTGGTCATACCTAGCACCCACCACTAGTCCATCAGTTTGTCTACTGTGGTGGCTTATGAGTAGCTGTGATGCTAGAAGCTATGCCACTGGTATTTCAAAGACCAGCAGGATCACCCATGGTGGGCATGTTTCAGCAAAGCTTCTGTACTCAGACAGACTAGGTGTGACAACTACTTCCAAAAAAGTTGGCCAGTGAAAACGTGAATAGGAGTAGAATATTGTCTGATATAATGTGGGAAATGAGCCCCTTAGGCATGACTGGGGAAGCACTGCCTCTTCAAAGTAGTACCAACCTAATGACATGGGTGGAATAAAGCTTTTGGGACCTTTATTTGCTAATGAGGCAAGACTAAAAATGAGACGAAACAGCCGCAAACATCCATTCATAATCAGAACAAAATATGAATTTGGAAAATTGAAAGTCATAAAAACTGAAATGGAATGCATAAAGATTAGATACCCTGTGCATTGTTGTTGTTGTTGTTATGTGCCGTTGAGTCGGACTCGACTCAGAGCGACGCCTCCTTGGGTTTCCGAGGCAGTATCACTACAGAAGTAGGTTGCTCAACCTT
>NW_006921612.1:5132366-5136970 GCF_000298275.1 Orycteropus afer afer
TCCTCAGAAGGAAGATTGGGCAGTCCTACTTCCGTAGTGATACTGCCTCGGAAACCCAAGGAGGGGTCGCTATGAGTCGGGGCCAACTCGACGGCAAACAACAACAACAACAACAACAATGCCAAAGATGAAGAAATAGAAGATTTTTTTTTTACCATCTTCTGCAGTCTGAAATTGACCAAACATGCAATCAAGATGTATTAATAATTTACTGGTGATTGGAACGTGAAAGTTGGAAACAAAGACAGAATATCAGCAATTAGAAAATATGGCCTTTTTGTTAGAACTGATGCCAGATATCACATGATAGAGTTTTGCAAGACCAACAACTTACGCATTTTAAGTACCTTCTTTCAACAACATAAATGGTGATTATACACTTGGACCTCACTAGATGAAATACATAAGAATCAAATCAACTACATCTGTAGAAAGAAATGATGGAGAAACTTAGTATCATCAGTCAGAACAAGGCTGTGGGCCAACTGGAAACAGACTTACCAGTTGTTCATAGACAACCTTAATTATGTCTCACTTGAATTTAGACAGAACTTCAAGAATAGATACGATGCCTTGGATACTAATGACTGAAGAGTAGATGAGTTGTGGGGTTACATCAAGAATGCCATACATGAAGAAAGCAAAAGATCATTGAAAAGACAGGAAATGAAAGAAAAGACACCCTGAAACTTGCTCTTGAATGTAGAATAGCTAAAGCAAGCAGGAAAAAAAAGTGAAATAAAAATGCCTCACAGAAGATTTCAATGGGCAGCTCAAGAGGACAAAGTCAAGTAATATAACACAATGCACAAAGACCTGGTGTTAGAAAACCAGAATGGAAGAATAATGCTTGACATTTTTCAAGCTGAATTAATTGAAGAAAAAAAATCAAGCTTCAAGTTGTAACATTGAAAGATTCTATGGGCAAAATATTGAATGATAAAGGAAGCATCAAAAGAAGATGGAAGTAATACATAGAGTCATTGTACCAAAAAGTATTGGTCTATATACAGCCATTTCAGGTGGTAGAGTATGACCAAGAACAGGTGGTATTGAAGGAAGAAGTCCAAGCTGCACTGAAGGCATTGGCAAAAAAAACAAGGCTCCAGGGATTGATGAAATACCCACTTAGATGTTTCAGTAAATAGATGCAATGCTGGAAGTGCTAACTTGTCTACACCAAGAAATTTGGAAGACAGGTACGTGGCCAACTGACTAGAAAAGATCCATATTTGTGCCTATTCCAAAGGAATGTGATCCAGCAGAATGTGGAAATTATCAAACTATTATTAATATCATATCGAAGTAAAATTTTGCTGAAGATAATTGAAAAACAGTTGTAGCGGTGCATCGACAAGGAACTATCAGAATTTCGAGTCGGATTCAGAAGGGGCGTGCAACTGATGTCAGATACCAGAAAGATATTTTCCTATGTTTTATTGACTATGAAGAGACATGCGAATGTGTAGAGCATAACAAATCATGGATAATATTGTGAAGAATCATGACCTAGCCAGGTTGACACGTAGCATTAACCATCACAGGGTTTTCGAGGCTGTGGTCTTTCAGAAGCAGATCTCCAGGCTTTATTTTCAAGGTATCTCTGGGTTGGTTTGAACCACCAACCTTTGGCTAGTAATTGAATGCTTAACCATTTGTGCAACCCAGGGATTCCAGCACTTAATTAATCCTTCCTTATTGGTTAATTTAACCATTAGTTTTACATCTTAATTGGAGATCTTAAAGCAAAGTTCTAATGTGAATAAAACCTGCAGTTAATAGCCAGTGTAAATCAGTAATTTCAGTTTTGTTTTGGTTATTCTGATTTTTTTTTTCCTTTTAAAAGGAACTGGGAGAACATGATTAATAAAGTCAGCACACTAGATTAAATTTTGTTTTTGATGAAGCTGTTTCCTCCTATAAAATTTAATGGTCATGAATCTGATTGAAGAGATTATTTAGCATAACCAGACCTGCCCCCTGAGAGGCAATTTAAAACAATTCCATTAGAATCTAGATAGCTAATCAGAAAGAATGTTACAGAACATTATAAAGAGTATTAAGTGAAAAGTAAATTCAGGCCTGGTCTCATGTTTTGGTATTCTTACCTCTCCCCACAAAAAACCATCAGTAAAAACAGTATGATCTTTTTATATGCTTTGAAATCGATTTTTTTAATTGAATTGAATAATGAAACTACTTTATCTTGAAGTCTTTTGGGTAACCAGTGCCCCCTTGCATAGGATACAAATTAGGTCTGACTTTCACACACAAAAAATGTTCTTACATCCAATTATTTTATGGTGAGGTTTTAAAGTGTTTTTATCTGAATGAGGAAAATAAGAAAATAAAAAAAAAATTCTTTTCCAAGCCCTTAAAGAACCCTTTAAGTCTTAGTGCCTGTGGACATAAAATTCATAGATGTATTCATAGGTGGTTTTTAATTTTTTAATTTTTTAATTTTTATTGTGATTTGGGTGAAAGTTTACAGAGCAGATTTATTTTCCATATAAAAGTTCATACACATTTTTTCTCGTGATACTGACTGCAGTTCTCCACAATGGAATAGCTCTCTTGCCACTTCTTCCCCATAGTTACCTCTTCCTCCTTCCTTCCTATGTCCCCCTCAAACTGTCTCCCTATGCATATACTTTCCTTCTGTTCTCCCATGATTGATTTCTCCAAGGAGTATATCTACCTGATGTAAATGTTCAGCTGCTATGCTTGTCTGTTATTTGGCTGGAAACTACAGGAGTGAGTTCAATTCCAGACCTGAAGGGCAGCTGGGGACCACAGTCTCAGGGGTTTCACCAGGCTCTATCAGACCAGCAAACCAGGTTTTGTTTTTTTTTTTAAATGATTTTGAAATTTGTTCCATATTGTTCTGCCACTCTGTATTCATACAAAGTTTCCCTCTGTATGTAAATCTTTCCTTGACCCTCCACAACAACTAACTAATACTATATTTGTCCTTCTGTGATTGACTTATTTCACTCAGCAAAATGTCCTCCAAGTTCATCCATGTTATGCGGTGTTTTGCAGACTCTACGTTATTCTTTAGTGCTGCATAGCATTCCATTATGTGTATGTACCACAGTTTGATCATCCACTCTTCTGCTATAAATCTTAGAGATAAGTCCCTTGCCAGATACGTAATTATCGGCAAATAGGACTTTGTTACTGTCATTTTTGTTATGTGCTTTTTCGTGGTGTCGATTTTTTTGTTCCATATAATTTTCTATGCTGAGCTTGTTTTGTTTATGAATCATGGTATCACTTCCTTCATTGCTGTTGTTTTAGTATTTGCTGAATATTTATGCTGGTCCTCTTATTTGATGTGAAAGTTTATCATTTTTCTTTGAGGTTACCCTGTGATTTATAGTTTTCTTCCCAAGTTTAGAACAGTCCGTTCTATCTTGTAGTTGTCTTGACTTCCCTACCATCTAGAAGTTCTGTAATGACACAGTTTTTTCCCTCTTTTTGGTTTGTAGTTGCCCTCGTTTGTCAATTGATGTCTCTGGTTCCCTGTTTACAGTCTTGTAGGCTTATTTACTTTGGATACTTCGAGAGCTGGGTTGGTTTCTGGATTATATTGTCATGTGTGTTAATGGTCAGTTGTTGTTGGCTGTTGTTGCTTCTCTGTCCAAAGGACTCCCTTTAGCATCTCTTGCAAGGTTGGTCTGGTTTTAACAAATTCCCTTAGTTTCTGCTTATCTGGAAATGTCCTAATTTCACCATCATATTTTTGGGACAGTTTGGCTGGGTACATAATTCTTGGTTGGAAAATTTTCCCTTTCATTGTTTTATATATACCATCCCATTGTCTTCTCACACCTGCATGGTTTCTGTCGAGAAATCTGAGCTTAGTCTTATTGGTTGCCCCTTGTAGGTAACTTTTCATTTTTCCCATGCTGCTTTCATGATTCCTTCTTTGTCTTAGGTTTTGGTGAGTTTGATGATGATATATCTGAATGATTTTCTTTTGAGGTCTATCCTGTTTGGGGTTCGTTGAACTTTCTGAATGGATATATTCTCATCTTTCCTCATACCAGGAAAATTCTCTTCCAACAAATCTTCTATAATTTTCTCTGTGGTTTTATTTGTCTCTTCCTGTTCTGCAATTTGATTACACATAGGTTTCCTTTTAATGGTATCCCACATGAACCTTAGGCTTTCTTCATTTTGTTTTGATCTTTTTTGCTGATTGATCCCTTTCCAAAGAAGTGTTCAGGTATTTGCCTTCAGTCTCCCTAATTCCGTCTTCCATTGATTCATTTCTGCTCCTTTGCCCATTCAATGTCTTATCTCTTTCTGCAGGTTTAGTATTAATCTTCTGGATTTCTGTGTGTAGATTTTGTATCATTTCTAATTTTTCATTTATTTTGTCATTTTGTTCTTGTATTATCTTTCAAAATTGTTGTGGGGTTTTCTCTGTGTTTTCCTTGATCTGTCTCTCAATGCATTGAAGAGACCTAAATATAATTCTTTTGAATTCGTTATCAGGGAGTTCCAATGCTGCATCTTCCTCAGGGATGTGTTTTGGGTTTGTATCCTGGTCCTTTGTTTCTCCTGCTTTATCTTGCTTCTTTGTGTGGACTGTGATG
>NW_006921612.1:5137310-5138623 GCF_000298275.1 Orycteropus afer afer
AAATAAGAATGCTTCTTGTTGTTGTTGTTGTTATGTGCCGTCGAGTCAAACCCGACTCATAGCGACCCCTCCTTGGGTTTCTGAGGCAGTATCATTACGGAAGTAGGATTGCCCAACCTTCCTTCCGAGGAGTGGCTGGTGGATAAGAATGCTATCAATTTAAAATCCAAAATGGTTGCCACTTGTAAAGATCCAAAATGGCTGCGCCCTCAGTCACTTTAAATATCTGCACCCTCAGTCACTTTAAATATCCAAAATGGCTGCCACTTATAAACATTCAAAATGGCTGCAACCTCCAGACAGTGGAAAGTCAACAGCTCAGGTTGTCTCCCTCCTTGCTGTTTCACTTCCTGGTCATTGGCCACCAGCACAGTCGTCCCTGCAGCCCTTGGTGATCGGGGCTGATCTATAGGTCAATTCTCAGGTCCCAACACCACTTTGAAATATTCAGGCTGTTGATCCCATCAGAATAGCTGACAGTCCACAATTCTGACCATCTCTGTACTCACTGTTTTTGTTCAGGTTTTTCCATTAGTTGTTGCCTAATCCACTTTTGTATAATTCCTTTCAAAGCTCAGGGCTCCTGGATTATCTTCTGTGTTTTTATCAATTGTTTTTTTCTTTTCTTTGTTGAAGAGGGTCTGTGTCGCTTATCTGCCTATTCCTCCATCTTACTAGAAGTCTAAAATATACCACTATAGACCGTCTTAACAGGGACTTTTTTTCTTTGTTAGAACTTTCATCCGTCTGTCCTTTCTTTTCCAAAAAGTTTAAGCTATATGTATTCATTTCTATTATGATTTTTTGGATTTTTTCCCCTGTATAATAATTACCAAGGTAAACAGAAAAGTGGTCATTAGAAGTTCCATTTTGTCTGAACTGTGTTCTTTCTTCTGAAAGTGAAAATTTCAATAGCATATCTTTTCCACTGAATGAGCATTATTTCCTTTGGAATAACTGTTGACCTCAGTGGGTGGGACTTCGTGTTGGAAAAGATTTGTATCAACAGCAAAAAAAAGTAAAAAGCAGTTACAGTGTTTTGTAGAAGTAGTTAGATTTCAAACTAACTACTGTATTTGCATTTTATTGATGAGTTATAAATCACTAATTTTCAGTCTTTTATTCCTCACACCTTTCATTGGGACTAACTTGTGGTTCCTGGTGACCCAATTTTAGTTAGGTCTGAAGACTTGCAAAATACAATTTTAATTTTCTAATGAATTAAATTAATTGGTCCATGCAGAGTTTAATATATGGTAATTCTCATTTTAGACTTTTGCTTGTCATGATGTTGTTGTTGTTATGTGCCATTG
>NW_006921612.1:5139908-5140948 GCF_000298275.1 Orycteropus afer afer
ACACACACACACACACACAATCACATTGTCTACTAATATATATACACTTATCTGTAAGGAAACGGAGGCATAGAAGATTAAAGTTATTTGCCAAAGATTTCACTGGTAGTAAACTGAGGGCTGGGTTTTAAATCCTAGATTCTATGCACTTTACCTCAGCTATACTAACCCAAAACTCATTGCTGTTGAGTTGATTCTAACACACAGTGACCTGATAGGACAGAGTAGAACTACTCCATAGGCTTTCCAAGGCTTTAATCTTTATTGAAAGCAAACTGCCATATCTTTCTTCTGCAAAGTGGCTGGTGGGTCTGAATTGCCAACCTTTTGGTTAGCAGCCAAGCACTTAACCACTCTGCCACTTGGTTAATATGTTTATTATGGGTGAGGAAGACAGTTAAAACGATTGAGGGCTTCTTAACCCTTCAGAAGAGCATATTTATCCTAATTGCCTAACACTACTTTGTAAGAATAGAGAGAGTATGTTTCAATAATCTTATTTTATTGTTGAGAAAGGGCTACTTAACTAATTATTGAGAATGGGAAAACTTAGAGGATCTATTCTCAAAAAGTCTAGGCACAACAAAGATGAACCCTTTTGTGTGTAGAGTACTACTGCATTGTCAGTGATGGCAAGCATTGATCTACAGGTGGATAGATGGGTGGACAGGCTGAATGATCACGTATGTCTAGGCAGGGGGTAGTGTGCTCATGACCATGTATAGGATTAGTAGACAATGTTTCTACATGCATATTTGTATGTGCTGTAAGAATGTCCAGGTGTATAGTGGAGTTGATAAGAGGCAACGTTGTGGTGGCTTCTTGGCCACAGCTAGCTACCCAGAGGGAATAAGTAGTTGGACCTGTGGGCTCAGGACCATGGTCCCAGGGGACATCAAGCTCAACTGGCATAACATAATACCCCAAAACATTGTTCTACATCCTACTTCAGTGAGTAGCGCCTAGAATCTTAAAAGCTTGCGAGTTGGCATCTAGATGCAACAGGGTGTCTCTCCTTGTCCAGAAGGAGCTCTGGTAGC
>NW_006921612.1:5141288-5143268 GCF_000298275.1 Orycteropus afer afer
AAAATCATTAAAAAAAAAAAAAAAAAAACAGATTTGCTGGTCTGATAGAGTCTGGTGAGACCCCTGAGACTGGCCCCTACCCACCCTTTTAGGTCTGTAATTGAACTCATTCCGGTGGCTTCCAGCAAAATGGTAGGCAGACATATGGGGTGAACATTTATATCACGTAGATAGACTACTTGGAGTGATCAATCATGGGAGAACAAAAGGGCACTGTTTGCATAGGGAGACAGTTCGAGGAGCAGGAGTACATGGGAGGGAAGGCCACAGGGAAGAGGTAACTATGGGGAGGAAGTGTGAAGAAAGCTGTTGCATTGTGGGGAACTGCAGTCAATGTCATGAGACAAAATGTGTATAAACTGCTGTATGGAAAATGAATTTGCTTTGCTCTGTAAACTTTCACCCAAATCAGAGTGAAAAATTTGGGGAAAAATAAAAGTCTAGCCAACTTGGCTTTTTGGAACAAGTAATTGTACATGTAATAAATAGATTAAGAGGGATGTTTTCAACTTTATTTTTAATCTGTATCTCAGAGCATACTTAATACAGGCCAGAATTATTTTCTACTAGTCACTACAAAAATAGTTCTTTAAATCTTAATGTCTTCAAAACAAAAGAATTGTATTCAACTGTTTAAAAATGACTTATGAATGAAATAGAGACTTTCTGTAGCAGTGGCTTCTTAAAAATTTTCAACTTAAGTTTTATAATATGATTATATGACATTGTCCTACATTCTTTTTGTAATTAATTAATTATTTTTAGTGTGATTTGGGTGAAAATTTACAGAGCAAATTCACTTTCAATACAGCAGTTCACATACACTTTGTCTCCTGACATTGACTACAATTTACCACAAAGCAACAGCTCCCCTCCCACTTCCTCCTGATAATTACCTCTTCCCTGTGTCCCTCCCTCCGTGCCCTCCTGCTCCCTGAGGTGTCTCCCTGTGCATAAGCAGCCCTTCTTTCTCCCATGATTGTTCTCTCCAAGGAGTGTCTCTGCCTCAGGTAAATGTTCAACTCATATGCCTGTCTTTTGCTTGGCTGGAAGCTATAGGTGTAGGTTTAATTCCAGACCTGATGGGCAGCTAGGGGCCATAGTCTCAGTAGTTCCACTAGGCTCTATCAGACCAGCAAACCTGGTCCCCCCTCCCTTTTTTTTTTTCTCCAAATGATTTTGAGTTTTGTCCATATTGTTCTCCCTCTCTATGAAGGATCTCCTACATAGATCCCCTTCCAAGTGGTTGACATTATGAGCTGGGCACCATCTGGTTCTTCTGGTCTCATAGTCGTATAGGCGGCAGATTGGATGGTGTACCAGTCGCTAGGACTGATTGTATCCATGACTTTTTTGTTTTCTTCATTCCTCTTTGCTCTGGACTAGGAGAGACCCATCGTTGCATCTAGATGGCAGTTTGCAGGCTTTTAAGATTCCAGTCACTACTCACCAAAGTAGGAGGTAGAACAGTGTTTTGTGTAGTATGTTATGCCAATTCAGCTTGATGTCCCCTGTGACTGTGTTCCCGAGCCCACAGGTTCAAGTACTCGGTCCCTCTGGGTAGCTAGCTGTGACCAAGCAGTGACTACCCCCTTGACTCTTGTCAGCTCTACTATACACCTGGGTATACAGATCATACACATAAACTTATAGGACTGTTGTCTGCCAACCCTACACATGTTCTTGGGTACACTCCCCATTTCATAGACATACCTGGTAGTTCAGCCTATCCACCCATCTGTCCCCCCATCTATCCACCTGTAATCCCATGTTTGCCTTCACTGATAACAGTACTATATGTGCAAAAGGGTTCATCTTTGTTGTCTGTACCTCCCATGTACCTTTCTATGTCTTTCTCTTCCTCAATGCCACCATATTGATCACTCACATTTGGTATATTGCCCTTCTTTTCACCCAAATCAATACTTATCTCTATCTATCTAAAAGCATTCTTTCCCCTCTTCTCCCTCCCCTGCTAAC
>NW_006921612.1:5144883-5145582 GCF_000298275.1 Orycteropus afer afer
ACCTTCCTTCCGAGGAGTGGCTGGTGGGTTTGAACCTCCAGCCTTCTGGTTAGCAGTCAAGTGCCTTAGGCACTATGCTACCAGAGCTCCTGTCCACCCCTCTATCCACCCCTTTACCCGTGTTTGCCTTCACTGATAACGCAGTACTGTATGTGCAAAAGAGTTCATCTTTGTGGTCTGTACTTCCCACGTAGCTCTCTCTGTCTTTCTCTTCCTCAGTGCCACTATATTGATCACTCACATTTGGTACATTGCCTTTTTCTTCACCCTAATCAAAACTTATCTCTATCTATCTAACAGTATTCCCTCCTCTTTCCTCCCACCCCTGGTAACCAACAAAGAAAATGACCTTCTATAGATAAGCGTTTCCTTGACTATTACAATAACGAAACAATACAATATTTGTCCTTTTGTGATTGACTTATTTCACTCAGCATAATGTCCTACAAGTTCATCCACATTATGCAGTGTTTTGCAGATTCTACATTATTCTTTAAGGTTGTGTAGTATTCCATTGTGTGTATGTACCATCGTTTGGATATCCATTCCTCAGTTGATGGACGCCTAGGCTTTTTCCATCTTGTAAATAGTGCTGCGATGAACATGGGTGTGTATGTCTGTTTTTGTCATGGCTCTCACTTCTTTAGGATATATACCTAGTAATGGAATGGCTGGGTCAAATGGTATTTCTAGTTCCAA
>NW_006921612.1:5146498-5147323 GCF_000298275.1 Orycteropus afer afer
ATCCTTTAATCATTATATAATGTCCTTCCTTGTCTCATATGGTGGTTTTTGTCTTAAAGTGAATTTGATCAGAAATTAATATTGCCACTCCTGCTGTCTTACACTTGCATTTCCTTGATATATCTTTTTCCAACCTTTGATTTATGATCTATTTTTGTCTTTGTCTCTAAGGTGTGTCTCTTGTAGGCAACATATTTATGGGTTTTGTTTTCTTATCCAATCTCTCCATCTCTTGAGTGGTGCATTTAATCTATTAACATTCAGTGTAATTATCAACAAGTATGAATTGAATGCGGTCATTTTGTTATGTATTTTTTCCTGGTGTCCCTGGTTTCTTTGTTCCATATTATTTTCTGTGCTGAGCTCATTATGTTTATGAATCGTGTTATTTTTCTTGTGGCTGTTGTTTTAGTATTTGCTCAATATTTATGCTTGTCCTCTTTTTCATTGTGATATGCAGGTTTATCATTTTTCATTGAGGTTATTACCCTATGATTTATAATTTTCTCCCCGAATGTAGAACAGTCCATTCTCTCTTGCAACTCTCTTAACTTCCTCACCATTCAGAAGTTCTGTAACTACACAGTCTTCCCCCTCTTTTTGTTTGTAATTGTCCTCAATTGCCAGTTGATGTCTCTGGTTCCCTCTTTACAATCTTACTCTTGTAAGCTCATTTTACTTTGGATATGTCCATAGCTGTGTTTTCTGGGTTATGTCATCTTGTGTATCAGTAGTCAGTTGTTACATGCTATTTTTGGTTCTCTGTTCAAAGGACTCCCTTTAGCATCTCTTGTAAGGTTGGTCTGGTTTTAACAAATTCCCTTA
>NW_006921612.1:5149843-5165623 GCF_000298275.1 Orycteropus afer afer
AAAGAAGAAGAAAGAAATCAAGAAAACATGCAATATCTGGGGATACAGCACTAAGAGAAAAAAGGTAGAGAAGGAGAATAATGAAGAAAAAAATGGGAAAAATGCAAAAAGAAAAACAAGGAATGATGTTAACCACGAGAGAAAAGGGGAAAAAAAAATTTGTCAATCATGAACAGGGAAAAGAAAAAGCTGAAAACAAGGACTTGGGTTGGGAAGAATAAAGAATAATCATCAAAAGGACAAAAGTAATATTAATAATTGTAGTTTGAAAACAAACAAATACAAGCAAACTAAATACCAGAAAAAAGAAACCGAAGAAGAGAAAAAAAATCGGTGGAGGACAGAACAGGGCACCCAGGCTCCGTCTATACTGGGATGGAGCTCCTGCAGGCCCAGAAGGTGGATGGTAGTGGGGGATGGCCACACCTGCGTTTACCAAGCGGGTGTGGGTATACGAGGAATAAGAGGAATGTCTCAGTTTTTCAGTTGTGCAGATCCAGAGTGTCCTTGGCGTTGCTGGCAAGCAGAACCTGTTCTTAAGCCCCTGGAATCTGAGAGAGCGCTGTCTCTTTAAATATCCAAAATGGTCAAACCACTTGTAAATATTCAAAATGGCGGCCCCCTCCAGACAGGCAAAAGTCCACAGCTCAGCCCGCCTTTCTCTTCGCCTTCTCCATTTATTCCCCAGCCACCACAGCAGTCCTCCGTGCAGTCCCTGGCTAGCAGGGCTGATGTTTAGGTTGATTCTTAGGTCCTACCAGCACTCAGCACTCTCTAAGCTATCTTTGCCATGCCGTTAGGCTTGCTTTAGGATCACTACCAGAACGCAGCTCCATATGTCTCCTGTTCTGGTATTTTCATGCAAATTCTTCTGCTAGTTGGGGTTTAGTCCACTTCTGTATCCTTCCCTTCAAGGCTCAGAGGTCCAGGATTACCTTCTGTGTCTGTGTTAATTGGTTTCCCTTTTCTTTGTTGAAGAGGGTTTGTGCAGTCTTTCTGTCTAGTCCACCATCTTACTGGAACTCTGGTTTATCATTTTTCTTTGAGGTTACCCTGTAATTTATAGTTTTCTTCCCAAGTTTAGAACAGTCTGTTGTATCTTGTAGTTGTCTTGCCTTCCCTACCATCTAGAAGCTCTGTAATGACACAGGGTTTTCCCTCTTTTGGGTTTGTAATTGTCCTCATTTGTCAATTGATGTCTCAGACTCCCTGTTACAACCTCATAGGCTTATTTACTTTGGATATTTACGTATCTGGGTTGGTTTCTGGGTTATATCATCATGTGTGTTAATGGTCTGTTGTTGGCTGTTGTTGCTTCTCTGTCCAATGGACTTGTTTAGCATCTCTTATAAGGTGGTCTGGTTTTAACAAATTCCCTTAATTTCTGCTTATCTGGAAATGTCCTAATTTCACCATCATATTTAAGGGATGGTTTTGGTGGGTACGTAATTCTTGGTTGGAAATTTTCCTCTTTCACTGTTTTATATATACCATCCCATTGTCTTCTCACCTACATGGTTTCTCTCAAGAAATCCAAGCTTAGTCTTATTGGTTGCCCCTTGTAGGTAACTTTTTGTTTTTCCCATGCTGCTTTCAGGATTCTTTCTTTGTCTTTGGTTTTGGTAAGTTTCATGATGATATGTCTGGGTCATTTTCTTTTGGGGTCTATCTTGTGTCAGGTTCATTGGACTTCCTGAGTGGATGTATTTTCATCTTTCATCCTACCAGGAAAATTCTCTTCCAACAAATTTTTGAAAATATTTTCTGTGGTTTTATTTGTGTCTTCCTGTTCTGGAATTCCAATTACCTATAGGTTATTCCTTTTGATGGTATCCCACATGAACCTTAGGCTTTCTTCATTTTGTTTTGATCTTTTTTTCTGATTGATCCCTTTCCAAAGAAGTGTTCAGGTATTTGTCTTCATTCTCCCTAATCCTGTCTTCCATTGATTCAATTCTGCTTTTGTCCATTGAACCTGTTATTGTTTTTCTGAAAATTTAGTATTAATCTTCCAGATTTCTGTGTCTAGATTTTGTATCATTTCTAATTTTTCGTTTATTTTGTCATTTTGTTCTTGTATTGTCTTTTGAAATTCTTCTAGGGTTTTGTCTGTGTTTTCCTTGATATGTCTCTCAATCCTTTGAAGATACCTAAATATAATTATTTTGAATATCTTATCAGGGAGTTCCAATGCTGCGTCTTCCTCAGGGATGTGTTTTGGGTCTGTATCCTGCTTGGTCCCTTGTTTCTCCTGCTTTATCTTGCTTCTTTGTGTGGACTGTGATGCTCTGTGGTCTCCAAGCTATTGTGATGTTTTTGTGTTTGTATTTAATTGGTGATTGTATGTTGGAGTGACTTCTCCATTATTTTCATGTTCTTTGTTTTGTTTTTATGTTATCTACACAAGCAGGGTACTGAACTGCGCTCCTCTATTTGCTAGTGGGGAGCACTTACACACTCTCCATTGTCTCCTTTCCTGTTGCTAGCCTCTTGTATGTCCCTGCTGCCCTTGGCAAACAGAGCCTTTTCCCTAGGTCCTTGGAATCTGAATGAGAATGCTATCACTTTAAAATCCAAAATAGTTACCACTTGTGAAGATTCAAAATGGCTGCACCCTCAGTAACTTTCAATATCCAAAATGGCCACCACTTATAAACATTCAAAATGGCTGCCACTTACAGACATTCAAAATGGTTGCTGCTTACAGACATTCAAAATGGCTGAACTCTCGGTCACTTTAAATATCCAAAATGGTTGCTGCATGTAAACAATCAAAATGGCTGCACCCTCCGGATAGTGGAAGGTCAACAGCTCATTTGTCTCCCATCTTGCTCTTTCCCTTCCTAGTCTTAGGCCACTAGTGCAGTCATCCCTCCAGCCCTTGGTGATCAGGGCTGATCTTTTTTAGGTCAATTCTGAGGTCCCAACACTACTTGGAACTGTTCAGGTTGTTGGTCCCGTTGGAGTAGCTGACAGTCCGCAGCTCCGATTGTCTCTGTACTCGTTGTTTTCATTCAGGTTTTTCCACTACTAGGTGCCTAATCCACTTTATAGTTCCTTTCAAAGCTCAGGGCTCTAGGATTATCTTCTGTATCTCTGTCAATTGGTTTTTCTTTTCTTTGTTGAAGAGGGTCTGTGTTGCTTCTCTGCCTATTCCTCCATTTTACTGGAAGTCCAGCAGGGCCAATTTTTAAGTCAGTTCTTAGGTCCTAACACCACTTAGTCAATATCCAAGCTGTCCGTGCCATCAGGATCGCTGGCAGATCATAGCGCCATATGTCTCCTTTTTCACTGTTTTAATGCAGTTTCTTCTACTAGTTGGATTTTAGTCCACTTCTGTGTCATTCCTTTCAATGCTCAGAGCTCCAGGATGTATCTCTGTTAATTGCTTCTCCATTTCTTTTTTTAAGAGGTTGTATGTAGTTTGTCTGCCTATTCCACTGTCTTACCAGAACTTGACATCTGATTTCTTTTTTCTTTTAAAATGCATTTTATTGAAATACAATTTATGTACAGTGAAATACACCAAACTAAAGTGACATGGGTCAATGCATTTTTTTTTTTTTTCTCAGTGTTCCCTCTACTCACCTCCCACCCTGGTAACCAACAAATAAAGCCTCCATCCATACATAAACCATTCCTTGATTTTTTACAATAATGAACTAGTACTATATTTGTCCTTCTGTGATTGACTTATTTCACTCAGCGTAATGTCCTCTAAGTTCATCCATGTTATGCGGTGTTTTGCAGATTCTACATCATTCTTCAATGTTGTATAGTATTCCATTGTGTGTATGTACCATAGTTTGGTTGTTTGTTCTTCTGTTCATGGGCATGTAGGTTGTTTCCATCTTTTAGCTCTTGTAAATAGTGCTATGATGAACATGGGTATGCATACATCCATTCTTGTCCTGACTCTCACCTCTTTAGGATATATGCCTAGCAATGGGATTGCTGGATCAAATGATATCTCTAATTCTAGTTTTTTAAGGAATTGCCATCTGCTTTCCACAGTGGTTGTATCACCTTACAGTCCCACCAGCAGTGTATTAGATACCCAATCTCCCCACATCCTCACCAGCATCCATTATTTTCTGTCTTGTTGAACTTTGCCATTAGCGCTGGCGTGAGGTGGCATCTCACCATTGCCCTGATTTGCATCTCTCTGATGGCCAATGATCATGAGCATTTCATATATTTGCTGGATACTTGAATATCTACTTTGGTGAAGTGTCTATTCATGTCCTCCACCCATTTTTCATGCTCTGGTGGCGTAGTGCCTAAGGCACTTGACTGCTAACTAGATGGTTGGCGGTTCAGACTCAAACCAGCCGCTTCTCAGAAGGAGAATTGGACAATCTACTTCCATAGAGATACTGCCTTGGAGACCCAAGGAGGGGTTGCTACGAGTCAGAGATTACTCGACTGCACATAATAACAATCGCAGCCAATTTTTCAATTGGATTGTTCATCTTTTGTTGTTGAGATGTTGGAGCTTTCCACAAACCATAGAGATAAGTCCCTTATCAGATATGTAATTATTCACAACTATGAATTTGTTGCTGTCATTTTGTTATGTGCTTTTTCGTGGTGTTGACTTCTTTGTTCCATATAATTTTCTGTGCTGAGCTCGTTTTGTTTATGAATCGCATTATCACTTCCTTCATTGCTTTTGTTTTAATATTTGCTAAATATTTGTGCTTGTCCTCTTTTTGATTTTAATGTGAAGGTTTATCATTTTTCCTTGAGGTTACCTTGTGATTTATAATTTTCTTCCCGAGTTAAGAACAGTCTGTTCTATCTTGTAGTTGTGTTGACTTCCCTACCATTTAGAAGTTATGTAACTGCACATTTTTCTCCCCTCTTTTTGGTTTGTAGTTGCCCTCATTAATTGATGTCTCTGGTTCCTTGTTTACTGTCTTATAGGCTTCCTTACTTTGGATGCTTCCATAGCTGGGTTGGTTTCTGGATTATATTATCGTGTGTGTTAATGGTCATTTGTTGTTGACTATTGTTGTTTCTCTGTCCAAAGGACTCCCTTTAGCATCTCTTATTAGGTTTATCTGGTTTTAACAAATTCCCTTAGTTTCTGCTTATCTGGAAATCTCCTAATTTCACCATCATATTTGAGGGACAGTTTGGCTGGGTACATAATGCTTGGTTGGAAATTTTTCTCTTTCAGTGTTTTATATATACCATCCCATTGTCTTCTCACCTGCATGGTTTCTATCGAGAAATCCGAGCTTAGTCTTATTGGTTGCCCCTTGTAGGTAACTTTTCATTTTTCCCCTGCTGTTTTCAGGATTCTTTGTCTTTGGTTTTGATGAGTTTGATGATGATATATCTTAGTGATTTTCTCTTGGGGTCTATCCTATTTGGGGTTCTTTGGACTTCCTGAATGGATATAGTCTCATCTTTCATCATACCAGGAAAATTACCTTTTAATAAAATCTCTGACAATTTTCTCAGTGGTTTTCTTTTTCTCTTCTTGTTCTGGAATTCCAGTTTTTTGGGAATTCCTTTTGATGGTATCCCACATGAACTTTAGGCTTTCTTCATTTTGTTTTGAACTTTTTTCTGATTGATCCCTTTACAAGGAAGTATTAAGGTATTTGCCTTCAGTCTCATTAATTCTGTCTTCCATTGATTGAATTCTACTCCTTTTCCCATTCAATGTATTACCTGTTTCTGAAAATTTAATATTAATCTTCTGGATATCTGTCTTTGCATTTTGTATCATTTCTACGTTTTCATTTATTTTGTCATTTTGTTCTTATATTGTCTGTCAACATTATTCTTGGGTTTTCTGTGTATTTTCCTCCATCTTGACAGTGTTTTCCTTGATGTGTTTCTCAATTCATTGACGGTACCTATGTAGAGATCTTTTCAATTCCTTATCAGGGAGTTCCAATGGTGCATCTTCCTCAAGGATGTGTTTTGGATCTGTATCCTGGTCCCTTGTTTCTCCTGGTTTTTCTTGCTTCTTTGTGTGGACTGTGATGCTCTGTTGTCTCTGAGGCATCGTGACTTTTTATGTTTGTATTTAATTGGTGATTGTATGTTGGAGTGACTTGCTCATGATTTTTGTTTTCTTTGGATGTTATCTACATAAGCAAAGTACTGTGCTGTGCTTCTCTATTCGTTAATTGGCAGTACTTATATACTTACCACTTGTTTCCTTTCCCATCATCAGCCTCCCATTTGTCCCTGCCGCCCTTGGCAAACAGAGCCTATGCTTAGGTCCTGTTTTAATTCCACTAGTTGGTGCCTCATCCACTTTTATATACTTCCTTTCAAAGTTCAGAGCGCCAGGATTATTTTCTGTATCCCAGACAATTGGTTTCTCTTTTCTTTGTTGAAAAGGGTCTGTGTAGCTTGTCTGCCTATTCCGCCATCTCACTGGAAATCAGCATCTGATTTCTTGACTGTTGCTTCTGTGGGTATCGATTGTAGATCCAAGTAAAATGAAATCCTTAACAGCTTCAATCTTTTTTTGTATATTGTGATATTGTGAGGGTTTTTGTTTTCTTTGTGTTGAGGTATAACCTATACTGAGGGCTGTAGTCTTTGATCTTCATTAGTAAGTACTTTGAATCATCTTTACTTTCAGCAAGCAAGGTTGTGTCATCTGCATATCGTGGATTGTCATTGAATCTTCATGTAATCTTGATGCCATGTTCTTCTCCATAGAGTTCAGCTTCTTGAGTATTTGCTCAGCATACAGATTGAATAAGTGTAGTGAAGGGATACAACCGCAGCACCCAGCTTTTCTCATTTTAAACCATGTAGCATCCTCGTGTTGTGTTCAAATGACAGCCTCTTGATCTATGTATAGGCTTCTCATGAGCATAATTAAGTTTTCTGGAATTCCCATTCTTCCCAATGTTATTCATAATTCATTATGATTCATGCAGTTGAATGTCTTTGTGTAGTCAATAAAACACATGTAAACATCTCTCTGGTATTCTTTGCTTTCAGCCAAGATCTATTTGATATCAGCAATGATATCCCTTGTTCCATGTCCTCTTCTGAATCCAGCTTGCATTTCTGGAAGTTGCCTATCAATATACTGCTTCCAACCATTTTTTAATTATTGTGAGCAAAATTGTATTAATGGTATTGTTCAATAATTGCCACATTCTGTTAGATCACTCTTTTTTAGAATGGGCACAAATAGTGATATCTTCCAATTGGTTGCCCAGGCCGCTATCTTCCAAATGGCATAAACGAGTAAGTCCCCCCAGCACTGCATCCATTTGTTGAAACATCTCAGTGGATATTTTGTCAATTCCTGGGGAGCCTTGTTTTTCACAAATTCCTTCAATGCAGCTTGAACATCTTCCTTCGATACCATTTGTTCTGTTTTTTATCCTGCCTTCTGAAGTGGTTGAACGTCAACCAATTCTTTTTGAAACGGTGACTTTATATTCTTCCATCTTCTTTTGATACTTCCTGATTGTTCAGTACTTTGCCCGTAGAATCCCTTAATAATGCAGTTTGAGGCTGTATTTTTCCTTCAATTCTTATAGCTTGAGAAATCCTGAATGTATTCTTCCATTTTGGTTTTCTAACTCCATATCTTTGCACATTTCATTATAGTTCTTTATTTTGTCTTCTTGAGCGCCCTTTCACGTTTTCTGTTCAAGTCTTTTATTTCATTGTTTCTTCCATTCACTTTAGCTGTTTTCCATTCAGAGCAAGTATTAGAGTCTGAATGCTGGATTAAGCAAAGTTAAATCAGGTTCTCTATTTTTGGTCTTCTTAGAGCCTCTAATATATTATTAGATATAACTGTATATTGTTAATCTTTGGGGGAGGGATAGTATGAAACATTTCCTAAAATTACTTGACCATAGAATTATTTTTTTCCTTAGAACATCTCTTGGGACTAGTGTCCTGTAGAGCTAAACATGAGAAATGCTGCTGCTGCCGTCGGATTCTGTTTAAAATTAAATTTAATATGAAAAGCTTTCTGCTTGACTTTAATTTATGACTTGGAATGAGAATAGTTTTATGACATAAAATATAATTTTTATAGACAATAGAAGATATAAAAATTATTGTTATTATCATATATATGTATGTGTTTATTTTATAATTTGGTAACTACACAAACTGACTATTCTGAGGAAAGATTAGATAATAAACACATATGCCAGTACATAAATTTAGAGGCTGTCCAGTGTTGCGTTTTATTAAGGTTCAGATCTGTTTCTTAAGACTTCTCTGTGGAAGTCCTGACCCTGTAGTTCTATTAATCTATTAAATTCTAGGAAAGTATTTTTCACACCAAAACTTTATTTTATAAGATTATCCTAAATTTAATTTTGTCTTTTCATTTTGTTATGTAATGGGTATTATTTTGTACTACTGTGTTATTTTGTCTTGTACCTAATTTTCATGTTTGTAGATGTCTATTTCTAAAATTTGGAAATCAAGGTAATGTCCTTTCAAAGATAGTCATTTCATATCATACCATCTAATGTTCTTCCTCATGTGGGCATATCATATATTATTCTCTTCTTATTTTTATTATGGTAAAAATGTATGAAACAAAATATTTACCAATTCAACACTTTTTTACATATGTAATTAATTAGATAACTTTGATTTCATCATATTATTTGCAACCATTTTATTGTCTAATGTTTAAGATAAATATTCTCATAACATTGTACTGTGTGAATACTTAAAATTAATAAAGTGATTGCTACAATACAGTCACTCCTCGGAAGGAAGGTTGGGCAATCCTACTTCCGTAGTGATACTGCCTTGGAAACCCAAGGAGGGGTCGCTATGAGTCGGGGCCGACTCGACGGCACATAACAACAACAACAACAACAACACAATATAGGAAAGCATCCTTGTGTAACCACCACTGTCCTTACTTGACAGTAGAGAAATTAGCAACCTATTTTTGAGCCTAAAAATTATTTTTGTAATTGAACTGATTTTGTGTACTCTAGAAATCTGAGAACCAATAGTATAAGGAGCCTTTCTTTACCAGTCTTTCATAGTTCATAAAGACTTTTAAAAACAATTTTTGTGCTTAGTATTACATTTAAAGTAAGGAACATATTGTTGAAGTGGATTTGTCATTTTCTCCATAGTTAATTGAAGAAGATTAGTAATTGGATCTTTTCATTTTTACTCAGAAGTGAAATCTTCTTATAACCAAATTGTTGTTTGAGAAAAACTATTATAATAAAAATTTTTATAATAGCCTCCCTCTTTTGATTAACTTTTCCTAGGGCTCACACATCTCATTGGATCACCTTTTCTCCGGGCATATATGCATGGATTTTTCATGGATATAAGACTGTATCACAAGGTAAATACAAAACTGCAGTTATTGTAGGTGATTATTGAGCGATCTATAGCTATTTCTTTGTTTGTTACTTATGTTTTCATAATGTATACTTAGGATTTTTAAGAAGTCTGTGTATTCTTTGGTGTAGTTGTCATGGTGGATAAGAAACGTGGTGCTAAATAGGATTCTTTCTTTATTTTCCCTTTGAAAAGGTGAAACTGATGGTAAATCCCTTTGCATATGAAGAATATAGGAAAGACAAAATTCGACAGAAGATAGAAGAAACACGTGCACAGAGAGTTCAACTAAAGGTAAATATTGGGGTCATCATTGAATTTACCAGAGAAAATGTACTTAATTTTTATTTTGTGTATTATACCAAAGAAATCAGCCATCCTCTTCTTAGTTTTCCATCCTTAATTTATGAATACTTATGATATATTTTATTTCTCATAAGGGTAAATACTCTTTAGTTTTATCATTACGAACTCTACAGTGTTGTGTGGAAAAATGCCAGATAGGTATTGTCAGCTCTAAGAAAATCTGATTGTGTTTTTAAAAGGGTTTTTAGTTTTGGGAGAATTGAGGCTTTGTAATATACATTTCTGGCTGAAATTTAGTAGTATCTTATGCTTTCTATTTGGATTGTGGGAAAAAGTCATTAGATGTCAGGCTCTAGTCAGGAAATAGAAACCCTATAAGCTATTTTAATAGAGAAAATTTAATGTAAAGAATTTTTAACAGGTAGTAAACTATAAAGGCAAAAACATGAAGGTATCAGTAAGCAAAGTAATAACTGCAAGAAGCACATTTCACTCCAAGTCTGGAGAATGAACAGAGGCAGGCCCTGAGGAGCTGGTACTGGGGCCCTTGAGGCTTAATGGAATGTTGTTCTTTGGAATGTTGCACAGCTACACTAGAATCATCTGCTGTTGCTGGGACTATCTGTAGTAGCCAGGGGCAAAGAACTGTTACACAAAGCCAACACAAATGGGAATCAGACATCAAAGAGCAAGTCCTGACTCCCTCTTCCTGCCTTCCAGTTTCTCTCTGCTACCCCTTGTTGATTATATTTAATCACCAAATGATGCAGATATTTTTAGTTTAATGTTGGTTAAGAAAATTGTGTGTGTGTTTGTGTATAAGTGTATGTATACACACACACACATATACACATATACACACACACACACTATTTCAGTAAAAAATCTAGTGGCTGTTTTCTAAAATTATCTCAATACTTTTTCTTTTTTCTGCTTACTTTGTTAACATTTTTAAAGAGTGATGAGTTTATGTATTTTGTCAAGGGCAGACTGAGCTAAGAGTATTTTTTCCCTAGCTGTTTATTATGTTAAAATTCTCAGATGCACATCTAGAATTCCCTTTGGAAATTTGCCATCTGGGAAACAGGAAACAGTACAACTGATCCTCAAGTACCATTTTAGCAGTTTCCTGCAATTCCAGCCATGGCTATAGTACCTAGCCCACTGGCCTCTTGATCAGTAGTGGATCATGGGCCCTTTATTGTTCATCTATAAGCTGCCAAATACAGCTTCTCCAAGTTTGCTTCTAGTATGCTGGAAAAAGATGTGGATGAAGGCAAGTCCTTTCAGCACCAAGCTCATGTTGCTATTTCTGTACCATTTGGCCCACCTGAAAACACTGATATGCCTAAATTATTTCCTACTCTGGGGATAATGAAATTTTAAAATAATAGTTTAATGTCTTCCATTTGTACAGTTATACTTCTTACAGAACTATTAACCTTTAAAACTATGACATAGATACCTTAGGATAGTTTTGTTTTTTGTTTTTTTTTTGTCCTTGTTTTTCTACTAGAAATTGCCAAAAGTTAACAAAGAATTGGCACTTAAGTTGATTGAGGAAGAGGAGGAGAAGCAGAAATCTGTGTGGAAAAAGAAAGTTAAGGTAAGATTTTATAAAACAAAATATTTCTACACGTTCTTGATAACACCATGTATCTTTTTGATTGAGGGACTGTAGTGGCACAGTTGTAGAATTCTCACCTTCCATGCGGGGAACCTGGCTTCAATTTTTAGCCAGTGCACCTTGTTGGTAGCCACTACCCATCTGTCGGTGGAGGTTCATGTGTGGCTATAATGCTGAAACCTGATCCAAGTTTCAGCAGAGTTTTCAGACTCTGACAGACTAGAAAGAAAGGTCTGGCAAAATCTAGTTCCAGAAATTAGCCAGTAAACCCTGTGGATCACAAAGATCCAGTCCATAGCTGATCATGGGAGTGGCTCAGGATCAGACAACATTTCATTCTTTTGTAGATGGGGTCAGCATGAGTCGAGAGTTACTATGAGTCAGTGGTCACAATGCTTCTTTTAGCTGATATTGTCATCTTTAACCTCTATACCACCAGAGCTCCTAATATCTCTTTAGTACACTGTAACTCATAAGTTAGAAATAAATACAGTGTTTCATTTCTTTATAAGAAACAAAAAGTAGTTTGGGTAGTGCTTGTCTTCTTCTCATTGTATAACTTATGATACCGACCAAGTGTCTTGTCTTTGCCTCAACGAATTGTCATACTCCTAAGTTTGGATGAGCATCCAACATTTTATCTTTTGCCCTTATTCAACTTACAACTTTTCTGGGGCATTTTCCTCCTCCTTATCACAGCCAATTTCCTCATTTACATCTGTAAGTTCCTCTGGCTGCACATCTCAAGTCCTTCATCTCACAGACAGCTGTTTCTTTATAGTCTATTCTAATTTTCTTTTCTATGTTATACTTTCATCTTTGTTGGCCAGTTGTCTTTTAGTTACCTTTTTTGTAAAATGTCACATGGGTTCATCATTGTGAATCAAGAAGGTAACACAACCACTACATGGTTTCCTATCTGGGTATGAACAGAGTAACAAATGCATAGTGAACAGTCACCAGCAGACTTTGAAAGAAGCAATGTGATTGGCCACTGATCATGATGCACATCTACATCTACAAAGGGATTTGTGGACTGAAGAGCTACCAGCAAAGTTTCTACTTTATGCAAATACTCACAGTTAATATACCATGGTAACTAAAATTTAAACTGTGTTGTTTGGGGACTGATGTTACTTAACTTACTCAGGGTGGCAACTTTTACTCCTATTGGAACTGTGCAAAGCAAGGAGTTTCTGTATATTATCACTAATCAAATCTATGTTTCACTGACATTTATGCTGGTACAAATTCTCTAAAGAACAATCAAGATAGTATTTATTTCAGAACCTATGTGTGGGTCGGCCTGCTATGGCTATCTGTTGTTTCTAGTGTAAGTGTAATGAGGAAGAACCTTAGTAATTCTTACCTTCTTTCATCAGATAGTAGTTTCTCTCCAGCAGTTTGAAGCTGGAGGTACCATCTTTTCAGCTATCTCCCTGATAACAAAATTCTGCAATTAAATTCTTCTACAAAATGGTGTTTGTAAAATTTATCATAAATTTGCTTTTTGGTGGCTTGCTGACCCAAATCAGGTCCAACTATCAGAGCTCATTTTCATTCCAGAAGTATTTGTATACGGTCTTTTAAAAATCCAAGGCTGTTCTTACAAAAAACTTACATGATTTTGTTGTTTAATAGTTTTATCTAATGTAAAATGAAGACCTTAAAAATCATTCACAAATTAAGGAAAGAATCCTTCATGATAATTGTAAAGAAGACATAGAAGAATTGTTATATTCATTAGTAGGTCATTAGTCTTGGCCTTTGAAGTCTGCTCTTTAAAACCTCAAGAGCTTTAATAGCTCTGATATCTCCTGATTTGAAAGTCAGCATCTTGCAGTTAGGTTTTGCTTTGGCTCCAACTGAAATTTAATGGAGACAGGCAGTGAAATGTCTTCCCAAATATTGCTACCACTGATAGCATAATAAAAAGCAAGATAAGATGTTTATAGTACAGATGATGTTGAGCCTATAATGGGAAAAGACCTGCCGCATGATCTCAGTAAGCATTATCTTCTGGTGGATATTATTCAACTTACAAATTTGGTGGTATTAATTCTAATAATAATTTATTTATTCTTTCAACAAGCATATATTGAGCCCCCTGTCAGCATAAGAATCTGAGCGGTGTGGGCATCAGTGTGATCCATTTGATTTGTAATGGCTTGATTTTTGGTTAGAGCCATTTTTCCTACAAGTGTCATGTTTTTGCCTTTTCTGCCAATTTTTAAATTTATGAATATCAGATCAGAAGACTAGCTGACAGTATTGCTGTAAAGTCTTGTATGAATATATTTGTCTTGGTTTCTGGAGTAGCTCTGTCAGGGATTTTGCCATGTATGATGTATCTTAGCCATGGGTATTTTGTGACTAGTAAACTATGGAAAACATCTTAATCATCTCAGGAGTTATTCAGTACCATTAGGAATTTAGGTTAAAGTAATAATTCATCTCTCAAACCAAACCAAACTCACTGCCATTGAATCATTTCCAACTTATTGTGACCCCCATTGGGTTTCCAAGGATGTAAATCTTTAACAGAAGCAGACCATCTCATCTTTCTTCCTCAGAGTGGCTGTAGGGTTTGAAGCACTGACCTTTTGGTTAGCAGCCAAATGCCTTAACCACTACACGACCAGAACTCCTTAGTTCATCGCTATAGGGAAGAAAATAATTATGCATTGATGGTTTGGCTTGGATCAAATCAGTTGTAACATCCATGATTGTTTTTTAAACAATAGCTTAAATTTTTTTTATTTGCTTTTACATTTTTACTTTAATTACACATACACATAGTTTTCCAGGGTTTGTTAGGAACACAAGCTATCTTATTGTCCTTTTTTTTCCACCTCTTATTTTCACTTCTCCCAAAACAACGACTTTTGCCTTTTTAGCTGATTATTTTGATATAAAACACTATGTTTATAGTGCTGCTTCTTGACTTTTTAGTGTTAGGTGTTATCTTTGGATAGCCCCATATGGAAAATAAGAATTCAGCTCTCAAGACATGTACTCTTCCCATCCCTACACCCTCACTCCCAATAAGGTTATATTGTAGTTTTTGTTAAATCATTTTTCATCATTTCCACTGTCATGACTGTGTAAATGCTGTTTCTAGCCTCATCAAGAGTTATGTAGTATGCAAGGTTACGTTTCCTACACTCTTCCCTGAAGTTGTCTTTTTTGTTTTCTATTTAGTTATCACTGAACTCCCAATTCTTTGCCAGTTTCCTAAATCTATTTAAGATATTTATATAGATTAGATGTGATATTAATTTTTACCTTCCTAAGAAGCCTCTCCTAGGTCTTCCTGCACCATTCTGGAGTAATTAAATGCTAATCCTGGTATGTAGTCATCATCCTGGGATTTCCCTTTACCATCATCCTGATCATTCTCTCTGCCTCACCCTGCATTAGTAAAGAACTAGAAGAACCTTCAGTTTTTTGCAGTTTTCAGACAAGTAATAGTCATTCAGTGTGAGGGTATAGTAAAAAATATTTTCAAACATGTAAATTCTTAAAACAAAAAATTACCCTTACACTCTGCTTTTTTTCAGGAAGTTACTAGAGAACTGATTCTTTAAAATAAGAGAGTAAACCAGGAAAGAGGAAGAGTCCAAGGGAATCTTGAACTGGATGATTATGTGCCATGTCCATTTTCAGTCAGAAATCTAACCAGTAATGCTGGCTACTTGGTGGGCCCTTTCAGTCTAGAGACTCACGTTCTTTAGTGCTGGGACATTTTCTTGGGGAAAAAAAGTTTTAAATAAATTTCCTCTGCTGCCTTGATTATTCATGTTTTAGAGAGATTTAAAAAGCTGAATGGAAACTCCAAAATATGGGCAAGGTTCGTTAGTCATTGGGTGGTGATTTGGCCAAACTTTATTTTGTGAAGTTCCAAATATCAGTATCGTTTAGATCTTTTTCTTGATTGGCCAGATTCTCCTGCATGGAGGACAGAGGCCTGACTACCAGCATTCTGGGAACCGTAGGTCAAGAATGTGGGGTCTGGGGCCCAATGGTATCTCATTATCTAATATGGAAGCATTCATTTCATCTTCTTGTTCTCACTATGCTGGTGTCTCCCACCTCCAGATATATCTTTTATTTATTCCAGAAAATAAACAGCTTTGTGAAGTTGGAGATGGGATTTTAAATAGACTTTCTATCCTTTTTTGCTTTCAGAATTTTACTGCTCTTGTTTTCTTTCCCGTCCTCATTCTTAAGAGTTTATATCTTTTTCCCTAAATCTTTTTTCTGTTATGTCAGTGTTTCAGGAGATGCTTTACTTAGAAATCCAAACCAACTTAATTTCATAGATATCATAGCATTGAAAGAATTGTTTTAAATGCCAAACACTCTTTATACATATTACTGTCACTGTGTTAGGACAGAATACTAATAAGAAGCATCCTATTCAGATCTGTAAATATCGCCTTTGACATAGGGCTATGTTAAGAACAATATAGATGTTTTCCACATTCTGGTGGTGTTTAGTGTGTGTGTGTGTGTGTATT
>NW_006921612.1:5166932-5175711 GCF_000298275.1 Orycteropus afer afer
ACTTTAGAAACTTTAGAGAAATTTCTAACCCTATTTTTAACTCTTAATCTTCCAATCTCACCCGGCACTAGATCTGTATCATTCTGACCTAGCACAATAATCCTTTTTTAAAAGGGTTTTCTCCCTCTCTTATGTTTTCATTGCCCTAATTCAGGCCCTGTCTCTTTTCCCAGTTTCCTAAAGTGGCCTTTTCATTCTTCCTTATGACTCTAGTCTCTCCCTCAACAGTCCATCATGAATCATGCTGTTGAGGACTCTTAAAGTACAATTTTCATCTGAGATTCTAAACGCATACTTTTGTTTTCATCTGTTTTTGCATCTTCATCCTCCTCTTCCTCCTCTTCCCTGGTGTCCTTTCTTACCTTCAGAATAATGGTAAGCGTATTAAAGGGTATTTAAAACTCTTTATAATCTGGCCTGTTCAAAAAATACTTTTGCAGACTACACCATTACAGATTACTTCATCAGACTATTCACTACTCCTCAGACTGCTGGAAATGCTTTTTCTTTTCTCTTTCAAATTTCTGTCTGTTGAAACTTACTCATCTTTCAAGCCTCCTCCCAGGTACCATGTCCCCTGTGAACCTCCCTAAGATGTCTCTTGTTGGAATAGTTTTTTACTTTGTATCCTTGAGTACTGCTGCTATAGTGCTTTTATGTCTATTTCGCACCCTTCGTAAGGTGCCTTGTAGCATCCCTGCTTACACTTTTTTTCATCCTCAATAGATTGTGAGCTAAACCCCTTGGGATCAGGAACTAGATCTTGTCTATCTGTGTTTCTTCCTTGAATCTAACTTTGTCATGGAAATTACATTTAATCAGAGAAGACTTGTTGAATTCACTGTATCGTAGAATTTCAGGTAAAGGCTGACCAGTTTTTAGATTCATACAAATAATCGATAGGCTAAGTTTCTTAATGTCTTCCTTAGTTACCAAATTTTGTTAGATCTGTTACCTAAATACACCTCATCTCTTTAGAACTCAACTACTTTTACAAACTTAACTACTTACAATAATGGAGAAACAGTAAAATAAGGTTCATTTAATAGAGCTACAGTTCATCACAAATAGGTTTTACCAGCATACATTCAAGACTGTGTGCTCTGATTTATTAATAATTCTAAGTCGGTATGTCTGGTTTCCACGCCTATAGCAGATAGCTGGAGCAATAAGAGAACCCTAAGTGTACAAATAAAAAACAATGCAATATCAGTTCTTAGCTACCCAAATGAGTCCTGTGATAGCTGAAGACTTATTATATGTCAAAATGGCAAAGTCTTAACATCACATCCTTTGAGAGTCATTAAATGGCCTACGGTGGGAAAAAATTGATGAGGCTATCTTATAACCAAACCCATTGCTATCAAGTCAATTCTGACTCATAATGACCCTTTGGATGGAGTAGAACTGTCCCAGTGGGTTTCCAAGGCTATAAATTTTTACAGAAGCAGACTCCCTCATTTTTCTCCTGCAGAGCAGCTAATGGGTTTGAATCATTGATCATTTGGTTAGTAGCCAAGTGCTTTAACCACTGCACCATGAGGAGGACTCCTCTGGCTATCCTATCAGGAATGAAATATTTCCTATATGTCTAGAAAACTCATTTGGGGTCAGTAAACTTGTATCACCTGTCCTACCCCCACACCCTACCATGTTCATTGATGCATGATAAATACTTTCTCTCCTAGTTTCAGAATACAAAGTTGAAAGACTCACTAATTTTAATTCATCATAGTAGCTTTGCTTAAAAAGTTATGTTTCAAAAAATTATTTCCTTGAAAAGTGTTTGCATTAAAAATGTTAGAAAATTCTTTCTTATGTATTAAAGATGAAGTTAGCCACAAAAGGCTTGATTTTAGTTTATTATGTATAATGACCAAATAAATCATCTGCAAAATAGATTAATAGTATTTATTTTTTCTTGGTGAGAGACATACCCCAAGGGCAACTGGAAATTTGTTCTAAAGAAATTTCATAACATATTCTTTATCCAATTTACCAATCTATAAGAGAGTGAATGTTCTTAAGCCATTCTTTAAAGTCAAGATTTTATGCAGATGTTAACTTAAATTTTTACATGCTTTTTTTCTCTTTCTCTTATAGAGCCTTCCTAATATTCTCACTGATGATCGATTTAAAGTTATGTTTGAGAACCCTGATTTCCAAGTAGATGAAGAGAGTGAAGAATTTAGGCTTTTGAATCCACTTGTTTCGAAAATTAGTGAAAAAAGGAAAAAGAAACTAAGACTTTTAGAACAACAAGAACTTCATGAACAAGTAATGTACTCCTTATTATTTTAAATTAGTACTGTTTCTTTAATACAAAGTTTCTGTGTAAGTGAGGAAAATCTTTGAAGGTACTTATAGTGTAATTTGTTTGACATTTAGTTCAGGAGTATACTTTAATTAAAGACATTTCTTTAGATGTGTGCTAATTAGCAGCTATCATGTTCTCTGATGGACTGATGCTATTTAAAAGAAATTAATCAGCCAGTATTTGGTTGGGGGAAGGGGCTGCTGCTTACTATTTTTATTTTCAGGAAGAGGAGGAAGAACCGGAAGGAAAACCAAGTGATGCAGAAAGTTCTGAGAGTTCAGATGATGAAAAGGACTGGGTTGAAGAGGTCAGGAAACAGCACAGACTTCTCCACCGGGAGGAAAAAATGAAGCAGCAGGAACGAATCAAGGAGGACCAGCAGACAGTACTAAAGCCCCAGTTTTATGAGATCAAAGCAGGAGAAGAATTCAGAAGCTTCAAAGATTCTGCCACAAAACAGAAGCTGATGAAGTAAGTAACACTACTTTCAGTAAAGAGTTGACATGTTGTCAGAGTCCTTGCTTTTTCCAGTTGGCACATTGCCCCAAAGATGACATTTTTTACTTCTGTGAGTAGTAGGGGCCTAAGTGTAGGGAGTGAAGGGGTACAGAAGCAGCAATGCCAAGAGTTAACATGATGGAAGCATCATAGTGGGGCCAGAGGGGACAATGTCATTATTAAAATACACTGGTGTTTAGAATTTTTTTTAAATTGGTTTTTGAGGAATGGTGTGCATATAGTAAAATTCATCAATAAAGATTATAACTCTAAGACTTTTGGTAAATACACACTAGAATACTTTCAAACTGTAAAAACCACACTCTGTTTTGTTGTCCTTGTATTTTCCAGTTGGGTTTCCTAACCTAGGATAAGATATTTGTCTTATGCCCCACAGATCAGTGGTTTGAAACCTTTCAGACAGTGGTAATTAGAAGGTAACAGATTATTTGCCTCTTAACAAAAGTTATTTTTGAAAATTAGGATCTCAATTTTGATTATTCTTGTCTCAACTTACCTGATTATTGCAATGTTCACTTGGAAAATTTGTCAGAAATTTTAAGCTCTTCATAGGAAAATTGTGAGATCAAAAAGAGCGGTATTATTTAAATAATTCCAGTTGTCATGTGACAGGGTGCTCAAGTACAGACAGTATATGAACTATAAATCATAGACTCTGCTTTGAGACTTTCCAGGCAAAGTACTGAATAAAAGATTTTGAAATGTGATAGATTGTCACAAGACAGAAATGTCTTGAAAGAAGACCTGAAGATCTGGGAGCCAAGGAGAGAAGTCAGGAGTTTAAGGAAGAGGGGCCTGGGCAGGGTAGATAAGTACCAGTTGCTGTCAAATCAGTTCCGACTCATGTCAACCCCGTGTGTGTTAGAGTATAACTGTGCTCCATCAGGTTTTCAGTAGCTGGTTTTTTGGAAGTAGATTGCCAGGCCTTTCTTCCAGGGCACCTCTGGGTGGACTCAAATAGCTTGCCTTTCTGATAGCAGCTGAACACGTTAACTGTACCACCCAGGCAGTCCAGATAAGATGATGATGTTGTGTGCTGTTAAGGTGATTCTGTCTCATAGCAACCATATAGGACAGAGTAGGACTGCCTCATAGTGTTTCCTAGGCTGTAATGTTTAGGGGAGTTGGTCTCCAGGTCTTTCCTCCCACAAAGCCACTTGGTGAATTTGAACATTGACCTTTTGGTTGGCAGCTGAGTATTTTAACCATTGCACCACTAGGGCTCCTAGATGAGGTGTAGATCATGGTAAATACAATTTCTCTCCCTTCAGCATTTAAAGGGTGTTGTTGTTATTATGTGCCATCGAGTCAGCCCCGACTCATAGCGACCCCTCCTTGGGTTTCCGAGGCAGTATCACTATGGAAGTAGGATTGCCCAACCTTCCTTCCGAGGAGTGGCTGGTGATTTGCTGAGAAAAAGATGTCCCAGCATCGCCCACCAAAGCATGTGTGTATAGGAGTTGGAGGAAGATGATATTTCAAGTCTACTAGATAGAAAGATTGAAATCTGAGCTGAGGATAAGAGGGAGAGGCCCATTTAAGAAAGGCTACTCAGAAGTGAAGGTGAAAGAAGGTGCAGAGGAAACTAATTAACAGGATGTTTCTTGAATGTATGTATATCTTAACTTTGTTCTGCCACTTTCTGGTAAATATCTGGAGCACCAGATGATGGATGAATCCTTCAATTTAGAATCCAGAGCTCATTCACTGCCGTACTCACTGTACTCATGTACGTTCATGAGTACATGTTTTGAGTCGAATCTCACTCACAGCAACCCCTCCTTAGGTTTCTGAGGCAGTATTTCTACGGAAGTAGATTGCCCAATCTTCCTTCCGAGGAGTGGCTGGTGAGTTTGAACCACCAGCCTTCTGGTTAGCAGTCAGATGCCTTAGGCACTACGCCACCAGAGCTCCCATCTCAAAATTCTGGTTCTGATTAACTAACAAAATGTATATTGGTGAATAAAAGAGCTAGTAATGCTCTTTATATCTTTTGAAGATCTTTTCTTTAGCTACCAACCTCATTTTTTGGTAACAGCTTTATTGAGCTATCATTTGTATAGCATATACTTCACTAATTAAATATAACATACAATTCAGTGGTTTTTCATATATTCACATAATTTTGCAACCATCATAATACTCAATTTTAGAACATTTTCATCACCCCCCCCAAAAAAACCTCATATCCTTTTGCAGTAGTTCTTCCTTTATCCCATCTCCCAGACCTACCTAATGTAGGTCTTAATTAATGTAACCACTAATGTACTTTCTATGTCTCTAGATTTGCTCATTCTGAACATTTTAAATAAATGCAGTCATATATAATATGTGAACTTTTGCAACCACCTTCTTTTGCTTTGTATAAAGTTGCCAAGGATTATCCATGTTGAAGCATGTATTAGTACTTCATTCATTTTTATTTACAAATAATATTTCATTTTATGGTATACCTCATTTTGTTTATCCATTCCATTCTCAGTTAAGGGGCATTTTGGTTGTTTCTATTTTTTGGCCATTATTCATAATGTTATATGAACATTCATGTGTACATTTTTTGTGTGGACATACATTTTCATTTCCTTTGAGTATATTTACCTTGGAGTAGAATCAATGGGTTATATGGTAACTATATTCAACCATTTGAGTAGCTAGCAAACTATTTTCCAGTGCTGCTGCACCATTTTACAATCCCAGCAGCAGTGTGCACAATCTTGCTTTATATACAGCTACTATTGATAAATGTTTTGTTTGGAGGCCTACTCAGAAATAGAGGGAAGACTTCTTGTTTCTAGCATTCTGATTGTGTGAAGTGAATTTATTTGTTAGATTATCTGCTTTTTAGATTATCTGTTTTTGTATTTTATTTAGTTTTACCCTTAGCTCCTAGATCAGTACTTAGAATAGACTACTTAGGAAATGTTTTGGTTACCTAGTGCTGTTCTAACACAAATACTACAGATGGGATGCTTTAACAAACAGGAGTTTATTCTCTTACAGTTTTGGAGGCTAGAAGTCCAAATTCAAAGTGCCAGGCTCTACTAGCTGGGTAAAAGCCCCTCGACCTTGGGCTTCAGCTCTGCCTCTTGCTCCTAGCCCACTGAAGCCAGAGACTTTTCTTCATTCGGGCAGCTACTGGTTGCTGAGGCTGACAAGCCCAAGGTCGACAAATAAAATGGCACAGTCCCGATGTTACCAAACCACATGACAGGACATTGGTTCAAGTCCTGAAAAAGTCCCAACTTCAGCAGGCTGCTGAACGACGACTCAGCTACACACAGGGTTTAAGCATGCCATATACTGGAGACCTTCCCAAACTTGCTTCTTATATACCGGAAGGAGCCCACACATCCTTAAAGCAGCTACTCAGCTGCTCCAGTAGATTCCACCATAGAGTTAATTACCAACCTCACCTGGGGAATAACTACATCCAGCTGCCCAACCAGTCAACCAGGCCCAGCCAAGTTGACATATAACCTTAACTACCGCAGGAAATAACTTGTTGAAAGTGTGAGTCTTCTGTGCCTTGGCTGCACATCTGGTAACTCAGGAAGTAACTTCTTAAAGATCTGCTGAAAAAGCACTCATTTGCCTCATAATTCATTGATCAGGAAAATCTGGGAGAAATTGTTTTTATTGTAACCATGGTAATAGGAGGTGGCAGTCATAACTAATCTCACATTCTTACTTCTGCCTGTGGGTTTAGCAGGATTAATGTTAAAAACAAAAGAGATAAAACTTTAATGTTTTATGAATAAACAAAGGCTAAGTTAAACTTTCATTAAACATTCTTACTAAGTTAAACATTCTTTTTAAGAAGAGGGGTTGTATAAGTAATAATATGTGTATGAGCTTAACAAAAAAATCCTGTTGCTTAAAGTAATAACCTTTTGGTATGAACAGCCTCTACAGTGTTCTAGCATTTTGGCACAAAATGCTTTTTGAATTCCAGTCTTGACTAGATTATTTTGGCAAATCCTGAACTTACTGTATCTTAATTTAATATTACTTAATGAAGCATAGAGCCATTATTCTTCAGAAACCTAAAGTGACTCCTTATGTTTCTTCTGCTAGTTACCACAAGGCAATTAATAAAGAACAGCATCAAAATTGAGTATATTATGTTTAAATGTTCACTTGGACCTTCAGCTTTAAAACTATACAGAAAAACCTGCAAAAGCCAGAACTTGTACAAGGCAGACACCTGTCAAATTGCAAATATTTTCCACTAAAACAAGTGATAGGAAAGTGGTGACTGCACTCTGTCAAAGACAAAGAAAACTTGTGAGACCCAGAAAAACAAGGGAGTCTTACCGTGTTTCAGCTTTCACAGATTTAATTATATATAAAAGGTAAGAGAATAGCAAAAGATAACTCAATACTTGAGTGTTCTTTGCTTGATATAGTAATATCACCTGAGATAAAAACATGTTTGTCAACACATATGTAAATGCCTTATAGGATGCTAACTTTATTTCTGAGTTCATTCATTACCCATTCATCGGTGACTGAAAGCCTAGCGTAAACAAAGTACCACTCCAGATGCTGGAGGTAGAAAGGAAGGGCGCAGCTCACATCCTTGTTGAGTTCACATTCTCGCTGATAGTCTGTGAGTTGGGAAGAGGTATGTGAAAGTGCAGAAGAAAGAAAGAGGTTTATTTTTTGGAGATTTAAGGAAGTCTTTATAAAAGATACTGAAATTGATCTTTTGAAAGATGAAAAGGTGAGCACTAAGAGCATAGTGGTTGAGAGATGGCATTCTAAGCAAAGGCAACAGCATGAACAAAGGAATGTACAAATAAAGTTGGGGAAAATATTTTAATACAGCAAGGCAATAAAGTATGTGAAAGAGAGTAGCTGTAGATGAGGCTTGGAAGGCTGGCCCCAACCTAAGCAGTGAAAAGCCATGGAAGATTTTTAAGCTGAGATTAACATGATCAGATCTATTTCAGCACCACCTCTATAATGTAAAAGGAGCTCCGGTGGCGTAGCGCCTAAGGCATTTGACTGCTAACCAGAAGGCTGGCAGTTCAAACCCACCAGCCACTCCTCGGAAGGCAGGTTGAACAATCTACCTCCGTAGACATACCACCTCAGAAACCCAAGGAGGGGTTGCTATGAGTCAAATTCGACTCGACAGCAGTGAGTTTGTTTTTCTATAATGTAAATATTTTTATAATAAGAGCAGTACATATTTGTTGTAGAAAATAAAGATAAGAAAAAACTGGGCCTAAAAGTCCCTATTTTTTCAGAAATCTATTAACAAAAATAATCTGTTTTAGAGAATGCAGGAAGAAATTGGATACCCAGAGATCAGTTTAACTATTACAGTAGTCCTAGTGTGAAATGATGAAAGCCTGATCTCTGAGGTAGAGAGGAAAAGCTGATTTAAAACCAGATTATTCACAAGACTAAGAATAAGAAGAAAAATGGGCATTAAACATTACTAAAACATTACTTGGTTATTAATTTAATATCAAAAAAGAGAGCAGTAGTCAGGGATGATACTGAAATTTCTAGTAATGTTATCACTAAGATAAAGAATACAGAATGAAAACCAGGTTTAAGGCTAAAAGTAATAAGCTGGGTTTTCAGTTTCTGTTATGTCTACAGAGCCCAGATGTCTTCTTGGTAACAGTCTTTAATAGACAAATGGAAGTGTAGCTTTGATACTCTTGAGAGGGTAGGGCCAAGAGCATTGGTTTGAGGGGGTACCAGCCTTTACTGTGTAATTGAAACCATAGAATGAAAATGATTTCTGTAAATATGTAGAGTGAGATGAGGGCTGAAGATTGGGAATCCTGGGGAACAACTTTTTTTCTTGAGTCTTTTATAAAAACCATAAACCTTTCCTTAGTAAATTACAAATGCATGCAAATAAATGTAACTTTAGACAGGTCACAAATGTACTGACCTCCCCCGCTCAAAAAAAAAAAAAAACCC
>NW_006921612.1:5179666-5186306 GCF_000298275.1 Orycteropus afer afer
TTAAAAATACTAAGGAGTAATCAAAGAGAAAGGAGGAAAAATGGAGAAGAACAAAACCTGCAGGGAGCTTCCCAGAGGAGGGAATGGTTACACATGTCAAATGGAGCAGAAGGGTTCATGGAGTGAAGGTTGGAAAAAGCTGTAAGGAAGATGGTCTTATTGGGACTAGATTCTCAAGAAGTCAGATCAAACATCTAATGCGGTAGATTAATGAATAAATGGAGATTACAAAAATACTATGAACTATTAGTGTAGATTAGTCTTCCAAGAAAGGAGTGAAGGGAAAAAGTCAAAGACTTTTTGATAGGAAAAGGTTTTTTTTTTTTGGCTTGAGAGATGTAATTTGTTAAGCAGGCAGAGAGAAATTAACTATGGAAATGGGGATAGTAAAGAAATTAGAGAATCAAGTAAATTGACATAGCAAAATTTGGGAAGGGATCAGGAACATAAGTTAAGGAATAGCCTCAGAAAGGACCAGGGATATATCTTCAGACACAAGGAAGCGAAGCCAGGATGGGTGGAAATAGTTACCTTTATTTAGGTAGAAAAGGAGCTCTGGTAGCATAGTGCCTAAGGCACTCGACTGCTAACCAGAAGGCTGGCAGTTCAAACCCACCAGCCACTCCTCGGAAGGAATGTTGGGCAATCTACTTCCATAATGATATGATACTGCCTCGGAAACCCAAGGAGGGGTCGCTGTGAGTCTGGGCTGACTCGACGGCATACAACAACAACAACAACATAGGTAGAAAGATTGAGAAGTTAATGCTAGATGGCCTCAGTTATGAGTCTGGCACAGCAGCCTTTTCTGTCATCTGAAGCAGCTGTGGACTGTAAGCCATAAAGTTAGAGATGCTTTCTGTTTGTGAATGGTGGAGAAACAGTCATTAGAATGAAGATTTTTTTAAACTTCGTAAAATGAGGATATCTCTACTTCTTGGATAACAAATGCTAGCTGCTGGGGTGTACTTTCAATTTGGTTGATGAAAACACTCTTTGAAATGATCAGGTATGTCTAGGCAAAAGGGAATATACCCATGACCATATGTAAGATTGGCAGATGATATTTTTGCATACGTATTTGTATAATGTCCGTATAACTAGAACTAACAAGGGAGCTCTGGTAGCGTAGTGCCTAAGGGACTTGACTGCTAACCAGAGGCTGGCAGTTTAAACCCACCAGCCATGCCTCGGAAGGAAGGTTGAGCAATCTACTTCCATAGTGATACCGCCTTGGAAACCCAAGGAGGGGTTGCTGTGAGTCGGGTCTGACTCGGCAGCACATAACAACAACAAGGGACAAAGTTATGATGACTTCTTAGGCATGGTCATCCACTCTGAGGGAATGAATTATTAGATGTGTGGGCTCAGAACCATGGTTGCAGGGAATGACATCAGGCTCAATTGGCATAGCATACTACACAAAAATAATTGTTCTACATCCTACTTTGGTGAATAGCAACTGGGGTGTTAAAAGCTTGCAAGCAGCCATCTAGATGCAACAATGGGTCTCTGCTCGTCCAGAGCAAAGAAGAATGAAAAAACCAAAGATTCATGGAAACAGTTCATCCAGGGTACTATTGGATCATGCGAACCTCAGCCTATATGACCATGACACCAGAACTAGAAGGTGCCAGACTACCACTGTCAACCACTTAGAAAGGGATCAGTGCAGGAGATCTTGGATGGAGTGGGAGAACAATGTGGAACAAAACTCAAAATTATGAAGACCAGGTTTACTGGTCTGATAGAGCCTGATGAGAACCCTGAAACTGTGGCCCCTAGTTACCCTTCAGTTCTGGAATTGAACTCATTCTTGTGACTTCCAGCCAATCAGTGGACAGGCATATGGGGATAGCATTTACATCAAGTAGATACACTCCTTAGAACAATCAGTCATGGAGGATCAGAAGGGGCAGTATTTGCACAGGGAAATAGATCAGGGGGCAGGAATGCATAGGATAGAAGGACACAGGGAAGAGGTAACTATAGGGAGGAAGTGGGAAGAGAGCTGTTACATTATGGGAAGTTGTACTCATAATATGAAACAAAATGTGTATGAACTATTAGATGGAAATTGAATTTGCTCTGTAAATTTTCACCCAAATCCCAATAAAAATTGGAAAAAAATAAAACACTCTTTGAAAGTGCCTCAAAGATTTTTAAGACAGTTCCTGCCTTTTAGGAGCTCGTCTTCTTCACCAGGTAGTTTAGTGTCTCTCTGTGATGTTTTTATCACATCTACCACATTACCTGCTTTGTGAATTGATGATGGTGCATTTTTACTATTCAGCCATTTGCCTCACTAATAGTTGGTAGAAGCTGAAGGAATTCAATCTAGTTTTAATATAAGCATTTCAAAAAATCTAGTTTTGAAAGCAATTTAATCCCAAATATACTTTCTAAAAAAAGAGAATATTTTATTGCTCAAATAATATGTACTCAAGTAATGTATAAGCATATTATCATTGTAATACTTAAGAATATAGAATAAAAGGTGAAAATTTCTCTTATTCCCCCCATACTCCTTTCCTGAGGTAATTTTGTATGCCATGCTATTAGCTTTTAAAAATTCATTCACTCTTAGATATGCACACTCACATATGTATAGTTTCAGCTTTTCTTTAATATGAATCTATCATACTAATTACATAGTTGTTTTGCTTGCTCTTTTCATTTAATAACATGTCTCAGAAATTTTCTTTGTGGGTACCTTCGGGTCTGCCTTGTTGTTGTCTTGTGCTGTCATGATTCCAACTTTTAGGGACTCTTTTAATACAGAGTGGAACCGCCCCATACGGTTTCCTAGGCTGTAGACTTTATGTCAACAAATTGCCTTATGGCTGCATAAGATGGATATGCCATTTATATAACTTTCCCCTTAATTATGGATGTTTAGGTTGTTTCTGCTCTCTTATGTTTTTCACAATTACAAATATGTACACAATATTTTTTTAGAATGCATTCCTACTAATGAAATTTGCTTGATCAAAAGGGATGATGATCTATACTGCCCAATTGCTCCCCAACAGGACTTTGGCAATTTGCATTCTAACAGGGTGCCTATTTCCTTACACTTGGAGCAACAAAAGATTTAGTAATCTTTTTCACATTAGCTAAGCTGATTGATGAGGCATTAGATTTCATGGTTGTTTTAATTTACCTTTTCTGAGAGAGAACGCCTTTGAAGCAGCATATGCCAACTCAGAGCACCAAGTGGAATTTTTAATAATCCTTACAATATATGTAAATACTGGTCAAAATAAAACAAAGAGCTTAAAATTAAAAATTGTTGAATACTCAATAAAAAGACAATCCATTTAAAAAATGGGCAAAAGACATGAGTAGACACTTCACCAAAGAGGATATTTAGGCAGCCAACAAACACATGAAGGAACGTTCACAATCATTACCCATTAAAAAAAAAAAACCAAACTTACTGCCATCAAGTCTATGTGATTCATAGTAACCCCTCCTTGGGTTTGTGAGGTGTTATCTCTACAGAAGTAGATTGCCCAATCTTCCTTCCAAGGAGTGGTTGGTGGATTTGAACTGCCAGCCTTCTGGTTAGCAGTCAAGTGCCTTAGGCACTATACTACCAGAGCTCCTCATCAGCCATTAGAGAGATGCAAATCAAAACAAAAATGAGATAACATTTTGCCCCAGCACTAGTAGCAAAGTTCACCAAGACAGAAAATAACAAATGCTGGTGAGGGTGTAGAGAGATTGGGACTCTCATACGCTGCTAGTTGTTGTTGTTATATGCTACTGGGACTGTCAGATAATACAACCTCTGTGGAAAAGAGTATGGCGATTCCTTAATAAGTTGGAATTAGAAATACCACTTGACCTAGCAATTCCATTCCTAGATATATATCTTAAAGAAGTGAGAGCCATGACAAGAACAGATATATGTACACCCATATTCATTGCAGTACTGTTTACAGTAGCCAAAAGCCAAAAGATAGAAACCTAGGTGCCTACCAACAGAAGAATGGATAACCAAACTGTGGTAAATTCACACAATGGAATACTATGCAACCCTAAAGAGTAACATAGAATCTGCAAAATGCTGCGTAACATGGTTGAACTTAGGGGATATTGTGCTGAGTGAAATAAGTCAATCACAGAAGGACAAATATTTTATTGGTTATCGGGGTGGGAGTGGAGGGGCGGGACACTGTAGATACATAGAAACAAGTACTGATTTGGGTGTAGGGAAGGGCAGTGTACCAGATGTGAGTGATCAACATGGTGGTATTCAATTCAGAAAGAGGAGGACAGAGAGAGGTTCATGGGAAGTACAGACAACAAAGATGAAGCCTTTTGCACATGCAGTACTGCGTTGTCAGTGAAGGCAAACATTGATCTATGGGTAGATAGATGGATGGACAGGCTGAACTATTAGGTATGTCTGTGCAGGGGGGAGTATGCCCATGACCATGTATAGGGTTGGCAGACAACATTTCTACAAGTGTTTTTGTGTGTTCTGTAAGAATTTCCACATATATAGTAGAACTGACAAGGAACAAGGTTGTAGTCATTTCTTGGCCACAGCCAGCCACCCAGAGAGAGTGAGTAGTTGGACCTGTGGGCTTGGGACCATGGTTACAGGGGACATCAAGTTCAATTGGCATAACATACTACACAAAAACATTGTTCCACATCCTGCTTTGGTGATTAGCAACTGGGATCTTAAAAACTTGCAAGCAGCCATCTAGATGCAACAGTGGGTCTCTCCTTGTCCAGAGCAAAGAAGAATGAAAAAAACCAAAGATGCATGGAAACAATTAGTCCAAGGGACAGGTACACCACACGATCCTCAGCCTATATGACTATGAGACCAGAAGAACTAGATGGTGCCCAACTACCACTGTCAGCCACTTGGAGAGGGATCTGTATAGGATATCCTGGGTAGAATGGGAAAGCAATGAGGAACAAAACTCAAAAAAAAAAAAAAAAAAAATTGTGGGGGCAGGTTTGCTGGTCTGATAGAGCCTTGTGGAACCTTTGAGACTTTGGCCCCTGGTTTGCCCTTCAGGTCTGGAATTGAACCCACTCTTGTGGCTTCCAGCCAAACAAAAGACAGTCATGTAAGCTGAACATTTACATTAGGTAGGTACACTCCGTGAAGAGATCAGTCATGGGAAAATAGAAGGGCCGTGTATGCACAGGAGGATGGCTTGGTGGGGGGTGAGCAGGAGTGCATGGGAAGGAAGGACACAGGGAAGAGTTGACTATGGGGAGAAAGTGTGAAGAGAGCTGTTGCGTTGTGAGAAATTGTAGTCAGTGTCATGAGACAAAGTGTGTGAACTGTTGTATGGAAAATGAATTTGCTCTGTAAACTTTCACCCAAATCACAATAAAAAAATTTTAAAAAAATTGTTAAATACTTAAAACTTTTCATATATCTGTGGATTATTCTATTTCTCTATTCTCTCCTTAGGCCTTTTGGTATAGACTGTGGAAAGTTAATTTTTCAATTTTATTTTAGTGTCTAACCTTCCTAAGTGCAGTATTAAAGTATATGTCCTTAGGTATATCATCTTCCATTCTTCTACTTCCCATTCCACAAAAGCAATTTACAAACCAGCCAGTTGAGATGCATTATTATTATTTTATTTTTTTGTTGTTCAAAACCATTGATTGATTGATTGTGATTTGGGTGAAAATTTACAGAGCAAATTCACTTTCCATACAGCAGTTCACGTAAACTTTGTCTCATGACATTGACCAAAATTCACCACAATGCAACAGCTCCTGTCCCACTTCTTCCCGACTTCACCTCTTCCCTTTGTCAATCCCCCCATGCACTCTTGCCCCCTGAGCTGTCTCCCTGTGTATAAACAGCTCTTCTTTCTCCCATGATTGTTCTCTCCAAGGAGTGTGTTTACTTCAGGTAAATGTTCAACTCCTATGCCTGTCTTTTGCTTGGCTAGAAGCCACAGGTGTGGGTACAATTCCAGACCTGAAGGGCAGCTAGAGGCCATAGTCTCAGTGGTTCCACCAGACCAGCAAACCTGGTTCCCCCCCCCCTTTTTTTTTTCCAAATGATTTTGAGTTTTGTTCCACATTGTTCTCCCTCTCTATCCAGGGTCTCCTGCAAAGATCCCCGTCCTAGTGATTGACATTGGTAGCCGGGCACCATCTAGTTCTTCTGGTCTCGTAGTAGTATAGGCTGTGGATTGCATGGTGTACCAGTCTCTAGGACTAATTCTTTCTGTGAATCTTTGGTTTTCTTCATTCTTCTTTGCTCTGGATGAGGAGAGACCCATCGTTGCATCTAGATGGCTGTTTGCAGGCTTTTAAGATCTCAGTCGCTACTTGCCAAGGTAGGAGGTGAAACAATGTATTGTGTAGTATATTATGCCAATTGAGCTTGATTTCCCCTGTGACTGTGGTCCCGAGCCAACAGGTTGAACTACTCGGTCCCTCTGGGTAGCTGGCTGTGACCAAGAAGTGAATACAACCTTCTCCCTTGTCAGCTCTACTATGTTGTTGTTGTTGTTGTTATGTGCCATCGAGTCGGCCCCGACTCATAGGGACCCCTCCTTGGGTTTCTGAGGCAGTATCACTACGGAAGTAGGATTGCCCAACCTTCCTTCCGAGGAGTGGCTGGTGGGTTTGAACCGCCAGCCTT
>NW_006921612.1:5192316-5194120 GCF_000298275.1 Orycteropus afer afer
AAAAAAAAAATGGGAAAAACTCAAAAAGAAAAACAAGGAATGGGGTTTACCATGAGAAAGAAAAAAGGAGAAAAAAAATTGTAACCAGAACAGGGAAAAGAAAAAAGCTGAAAACTATAACCTGGGAGGGGAAGAATAAAGAATAATAGTAAAAGAGATAAAAGCAATAATAATAGTAGTAGTTTTAAAACAGACAAAAACCAACAAACTAAAAAACAGCAAAAAAAAAAAAAATGGGGGCAGGGCATGGCATCTAGGCTCCGTCCCAGCACACAGACTGGAGCGAAGTTTCTGCAGTCCCAGAAGGTGGGTGGGAGGGATGGCCGCACCTCCGTTCATCAAGAGGGTGTGGGGTTTAAGAGTAATGAGGGTAATGTCACACCTTTCCAGTCGTCTGGGTCTGGAATGTCATTGGGGTTCCCAGCAAGTGGAGCCTGTTCTTAAGTCCCTGGAATCTGGGAGAGTGCTATTGTTTTAAGTATCCAAAATGTTCATGCCACTTGTAAACATTTAAAATGGCTACACCCTCCGGAAGACAAAAGTCCACAGTTCAGTCCGCCATCCTCTTCATTGCTTTCCTTTTTATTCCCCAGCCACCAGAGCAATCTTAAGTTCTTAAGTCTCTGGAATCTGGGAGAAGGCTGTTGCTTGAAATATCCAAAATGTTCAAGCTGCTTGTAAACATTCAAAATGGCTGCACCCTCTGGAGAGACAAAAGTCCACAGCTCAGCCCGCCGTCCTCTTCGCTGCTTTCCCTTTTATTTCCCAGCTACCAGAGCAGTCCTCCGTGCAGTCCCTGGCTACCAGGGCTGCTTTTTGGTTAATTCTTAAGTCTTACCACCAGTGAGCAATAGCCAAGCTGTCTGTACCATCAGAATCACTGCCAGACTGCCTTTCCAAAAGTATGTGTCCTTTTTTGGTGTTTTCATGCAAATTCTTATGCTAGTTGGAGTTTAGTCCACTTTTATAGCCTTCCTTTCAAGGCTCAGGGGTCCAGGATTATCTTCTGCATCTGTTTTAATTGGTTCCCCTTTTCTTGTTGAATAGGGTCTGTGCAGTCTTTTTGCCTATTCTGCCATCTTACCAGAACCCCCTCAAAATCATTATTTTTTCAGTGATCCCTTTCCTCCCCCCACCCTTGTAATCAACAAAGCAAGTTTCCTTCTACGTATAAACTTTTCTTTGTCTTTTTACAATAATTAACTAATACTATATTTGTCCTTTTATGGTTAACTTATTTCACTTAGCATAATGTCCTCCAAGTTCATCCATGATATGCAGTGTTTTATAGATTCTACATTATTCTTTAGGGTTACATAATGTACCATTATGTGTTTGTACCAGAGTTTAGTTATCCATTCTACTGTTGATGGGTACCTAGGTTGTTTCATCTTTTGGCTATTGTAAATAGTGCTGCGATGAATATGGGTGTGCATGTATCTGGGCTATGTGCAAGTGCCTCATGAGTACAGTTAAGTGTTCTGGAATTCCCGTTCTTCTCAAAGTTATCCATAATGTGTTATGATTCACACAATTGAATGCTTTTACATAGTCAGTAAAACACAAATAAACATCTTTCTGGTATTCTTTGCTTTTAGCCAAGATCCATCTGACATCAGCTGTGATATCCCTCATTCCACATCCTGTTCTGAATCCAGCTTGCATTTTTTTAAGTTCTCTGTCAATATACTGCTGCAACTGTTTTTGAATTGTCTTCAGTAAGATTTTAGTTGTGTGTGATATTAATGATACTCTTTGATAATTTCCACATTCTGTGGGATCACATTTCTTTGGAATGAGTACA
>NW_006921612.1:5194610-5218474 GCF_000298275.1 Orycteropus afer afer
TTTAGGCTTTCTTTTTGTTTTCATCTTTTTTCTGATTAATCCCTTTCCAAAGCAGTATTGAGGTATTTGTCTTCAGTCTCACTAATTCTGTCTTCCATTGATTCAGTTCTACTCCTTTGCCCATTCAGTGTGTTATCTATTTCTGAAAATTTAGTGTTTATCTTCTGGATTTCTACCTGTAGATTTTGTATCATTTTTAATACTTTATTTATTTTGACATTTTGTTCTTATATTGTCTTCTGAAATTGTTCTAGGGCTTTCTCTGTGTGTTCCTCAGGCTTGTCAGTGTTTTCCTTGATGTGTCTCTCAATCTATTGAAGGTATCACCAAAGTATAATTCTTTTGAATTCCTTATCTCGAAGTTACAATGCTGCTTCTTCCTCAGGGATGTGTTCTGGTTCTGTATCCTGGTCCTTTGTTTCTTCTTCTTTATTTTGCTGCTTTATGTAGACTGTGATGGTCTGTTGTCTCTGAGACTTTGTGATGTATTTGTGTTTATATTTAATTGGTGATTGTATATTGGAATGATTTGCCCAAGATTTTAGTTTTCTTTGGATTTTAAGTAAGTAGGGTACTGTGCTCCTCTTTTCGCTAGTTGGCAGCACTTATGCACTCATCACCTGTCTCCTTTCCATTTGTCAGCCTCCCATATATCCATGCTGTCTCTGGCCATCAGAACCTATTCTTAGGTCCCTGGAATGCGATCAAGAATGCTGTCACTTTAAATATCCACATTTAAGCATTCAAAATGGCTACACCCTCCAGATAACCTAAAGTCCACAGCTCAGTTTGTCTCCTCCTTCGCTGTTTCCCTTTTTAGTCATCAGCCACCAGTGTATCATCCATACAGCCCTTGGTGAGCAGGGCTGAATTTTTGGTTAACTCTCAGGTCCTAACACCACTTGGAAATATTCAGGCTGTCTATGCCGTCAGGGTAGTTGACCATACACAGCTCCATTTGTCTCCTTATTCATTGTTTTCATGCAGTTTCTTCTTCTAGTTGGTGTATTCTTCCTTTCAAAGTTCAGGGCTCCAGGATTATCTTCTGTATCTGTGTCAATTGTTTTCTCTTTTCTTTGTTTAAGAGGGTCTGTGTAGCTTGACTACCTATTTCACCATCTTACCTGAAATCCGAGAAGCAGTATTTTTTAATTAAAATTTTAACATTGTGTGTTTTAAAACCACAAAGAAGTAGATCATTCAGCTTCCCTGGGGCATGTAATAAATACCTAATTTGATATTCTCCCTTGTAGTTTATGCCCATATATTTTTTTTATTTTTAAAGATAGCCTTGCTAGTAATTCAGTTGATTTTTGTAATAGCCATCCCCTCCATGTACTAATTTCACTCACTTTTAAACTTTTAAAGCATGTATATATCTTCTTAACCAAAACCAAACCAAACTCACTGGCAAAGGTTGATTCTGAGGGTTTCCGAGGCTATAAACCTTTACAGAAGTATATTGCCCCATCTTTCTTCTGCAGAGCATCTGATGAGTTTGCAGTGCCACCCTTCTGGTTAGCAGTCAAATGCCTTAGGCACTGTGCCACCAGAGCTCTTTATCTTCTTAACAGTCCAAATTTTTGAAGCTTTTTTGGTTCATCTTGCCCCATTTAGATCTGGGTGGGCTTGAACCTCCAACTTGGTTAGCAGCCAAACATGTTAACCATTTGTACCACGCAGGGACTCCTAGAATTCTTAACTTTCTTATCAGTTATAAAGTACCCAAAAGTGCCTGGCCACAGACCTAAAGGCCACATGGAGAAAGAACAGAAGTAGAACAGGGGAAAGAGGGAGAGGGCTGGGAAAGAATGGAGTGAGGTGCTGGGTTTCATACTGCTGGGCTGCTGCAGCTGAACAGTCAGTCAGGTAGTAATACTAAGAATGAGGTGCAATTTGATTTTCTCAATTTTGTTTTCTATTCCAATAGAGAGTTTTCAGGTGTCACCACAGCTGTGTCTATATACTTTTAAAGTCATCTCTGACCAAAATCACACTCAAGTAGCAAGCTTTGGAATTGCTGGTTAGCAGCCACATTGAGTAAACTGACTTTCAAAGGGAGGGAAATGGAACATGCTTTAATGTAGAAATCTCCATACACAGTCCCCATCTGTGTCTGATCTTCTGCCATGGCTCATTCTAAAACCCAGCTTGTCTTCCAAGTAGCCTAGACAGAACAGGTTTTTACAAGTGCATGTCAAAAGTACATTGAAAGAAAACCAGAATTTATATACCCTATCATGGAGGAAATAAGGGCATTCTTAAAAGAGTAGTAATTTCCCACAATTTACTTGAAAAGTCTTTTTCTTCCCAAATTAGTGTTGTCTAGGTACCACCTTGTCTCAGTGTCTCCATACTTACTCAGCATTCCTGTTACTTTGGAACCTCAGAGTCTGTAGTTATGAAAGCAAAGAACAAAAATGAATAGTTAAGGATTTTGCTTAGGCTAACGTAATTCACATACATGCTAGAGTCAGTTTACACTTACTTTTGAATTCTTGGTTTTCTTTTTAAACAAACAGACAAACAAACTTAAACCTTAATTTCATTCAGTTGGTCATGTGGCAGCTTGTCGTTTAGAATGCTTAATGGAAAAGTTTCCTGAACAAAACTTCATAAATCAGGTATGGTCTGACACACTCCTGGAAACCAGAAATTCTTAAAATGGAATCCTGGTCTTAGACTTAAATCCTTTTGTGGCCCCAGGCAAGTCATTTAACATCTTACCTCCCTTTTTGCCATCTGTAAAGGATAAATACTTCTGTCTCAGGGATGTTGAAAGGATTAATTAGTTAGTCTGTAAAGAACTTTGAAGATGAAAAGTACTTTAAAAGTGTTTCTTAATAACATTATTGCTTAGAAAAGAGTACCACTTTTATGCTAACCATTTTATGCCTCAAATTATATAAAGAAGGTATGTTTAGTACAGTACTAGTAGTTATAAACTAGAGATAAATCTCTCAAGGTGTGAACATCAAACATTAGCTGAAGAATTTCAAAGGAGCATCACTTTGTCTTATGGATCTTTTCAGAGCTGTGTTCTACCCATAATTATCTACAAAGATCATATTTCAGGGAAGAGAAGACCCTTACACAAATTCAGTCTTCATCTTTGTATTTAATCAAGTTTTATTTTTTTATCATTAACTTTAAAACCCACCCCAAAACCCACCACTGCCAAGTTGATTCTCATGGCAACCCTGTACGACAGAGTAGAATTCCCCCATAGGGTTTCTAAGACTGTAAGTTTTTATGGAAGCAGACTGCCTCATCTTTCTCCAGTGGAGCAGCTGGTGGTTTGGAACCACTGATCTTTTGGTTAGCAGCCAAATGCTTTAATCACTGTGCCACCAGAGTACCATTAACTTTAAAAAGGTACATTCAGTTTGGGCTGGTATAAGGAGGATGTAGGAGAGGGATGTGTATTTACTGATTTTTGAGGAAGTAACAAAAGATGAGAGAGAACCATATTCTTTCATTTTTCCTTCCCTCTCCTTTCTTCTCCTACTTTCATCATGGTAATATGTGTTGCTTTAGCCATTTCTAGAAGGGTTAAGTCTAACTGCTAAAACTTATTGAAAGTATATGAAACTAAAAAACCCAAACTCACTGCCATCAAGATGTGATTCCAACTCATAGTGACCCCCTTTGGGTTTCCAAGGCAGTAAATCTTTACAGAAGTAGATTGCCCAGTCTTCCTTCCATGGAGTAGCTGGTGGGCTTAAACCGCTAACCTTCTGGTTAGCAGTCAAATGCCTTAGGCACTACACTTAATTTAGTGTTTTTCTCTAAACCAAGTTAACAGGAAAGAACCAATACCCAGATTTTATAATATTATTGTTATAACAATGTTCGAGAATTTATTATGTGTAACTAGTATAGAGTTCAAATTTATCTTCTTTATTGGAAGGGGGAGGGTGTGTTAATTACATAGATGATAATGAATTACAAGGCACAGCAAACCCTAACTAGACACATTATATATTAAAAAACTAAAACCAAACTCAACTGCCATCAAGTTGGATCTGACTCATAGTGACCTCTCCTTGGGTTTCCAAGGTGGTATCACTATGGAAGTGGATTGCCCCATCTTCCTTCCGAGGAGTGGCTGGTAGGTTTGACCCTCCAGCCTTCTGGTTAGCAGTCAAATGCTTTAGGCACTACACCACCAGAGCTCCTCATGTTATGTAGAGAGACCTTAGAAAAGATTAGAAAACATGATCAAGAAATGAAATGGATTTAAATTTGGGGAAATATTTGTCAGAGCAATTCAGTAAAGAAATGGAACTGTGTGCAGAAATGGCAGTGAATAGGGCTGACTTAGGTAGAATTCTTGTTTTCTCTGAGTGTAATCAGATTCATTTTTTAGGTTGTTCATACTATAGGATGATGATTTGTAGTCTGGTGAGTTAAGACTGAGTGAAAGAAAATACGTTACTATAGCTTGTTTTGGTTATCTAGTGCCATTGTAACAGGAATACCACAAGTGGATGGCTTTATCACGCAGGAGTTTATTCTCTTACAGTTTATGAGGCTAGAAGTCCGAGTTCAGAGTGCTGGCTTTAGGGGCTGGGTGAAAGCCCCTTGACCTTGGACTTCAGTTTTGTTTCTTGCTCTCAGCCCACTGAAGCTAGAGGCTTCTCTTGACTCAAGCAGCTGTTGGCTGTGAGGCTGAGAAACCCAACGTCAGCAAGTAAAATGGTATAGTCCCAAGATTATCAGTCAACATGGCAGGCTGCTGAATGAAGAGGTGGCTACATGCAGGGTCCAAGTGTGCCAAAAAGCTCAGAGACCCTTCTCAAAGCTGTTTTCTTATATACTGGAAGCAGGCCACATCCCTGAGGCAGCTACTTAGCTGCTCCAGTAGAATCTACCATGGAGTTGATTACCATTCTCATCCTGGGGAATAACTACATTGAGGTGCCTAACCACTCAAAACCATGGCCCAGCCAAGTTGACACACAACCTTAACTACAACATAGCTCTTCTTTGTGGCTTGACCTAGAGGACTTAGTCTGTGTTCATTCTTTTGTAGAAGGTGGGCTGTTGTTAAGTGCCATTGAGCCAATTCTGACTCATAGTAGTCCAATGTGACAGAGTAGACCTGCCCCATAGGGTTTTCTAGGCTATAATCTTGACAGGAGCAATCACCAGATCTTTTCTACCATGAAGCTGCTGGGTGGGTTCAAACTGCCAACCTTAGTGCTTAACCATTGTGCCACCAGAGCTCCTTAGAAGGTGAGTGGGCCATTAAAATACTTGTATACCTAATTTGTGCATGGCTTAAATATAAAATGTGTTAGAAGCATTAAGTGCCACTGACCACCACAATAAATTAAAGGCTTGAGAAACAGTGCTTCTTGCATTTTGAATTCAGAAATGTAATTTAGTAAGATAAGTAGCAACCATTGAAATATTTAATACATTCAGTTAAAATATTAAATTAGTGAGTGTTTTGCCAGTTACTGTTTTTTTATTATATATCTACTGAATATGAAGGTTGGGCAATCTACTTCCGTAGTGATACTGCCTTGGAAACCCAAGGAGGGGTAGCTATGAGTTGGGTCTGAATTGACAGTACATAACAACAACAACAGCAGCACTGAGTATGAATAACTCTTTGAGTGCCCCTTATTCTTTTTGTTGATTGTGTTAAATGAATGAAATTTTGTTTACCACTTGTGCAGAGCATTTTTCTTCATGTGATCATCTTAATTAAAATTTGTTTCATATGGTAAATCAAAGCATAATACTAATTAATATATCATTCTATTCAATTTTCTACAGTAAAACCCTTGAAGATCGTTTAAAACTTGAAACAAAAAATGGGACACTGAAAGTATCAGATACCACTGTTGGCAGCAAACAACTGACATTCACATTAAAGAGGGTAAGTTTTTTTTTTAAATGTTATTCTTTAGTTTATAAAAGAAAAATCAGCTTCCAATAGTTTTTAGTTTGTATCTGACCTTGGAACTGCTTCCCAAGCTTTTCCCCTAAAAAGGAAGCTTGTGTTCTGTTTGCTAGCATTTTACCTGCAAGCAGAGCCCCTCTGGGGTTGAGAGCACATTGCTTGACAGAAACAGAGCCAGGAGTATTACTAGTGTTCAGAAAGAAGCAGAGTGTTAGTGACCCAAGAGTTGGCACTGTTCCTTGAGTTGGTGATGAACCAACATCTTTGGTGACTGGGTCATTGTTAAAGTGTACAAGCCAGTGGTTTTCATATGCTCACAAAGTTGTGTAGTCATCACCACTGACTAATTCCAGAACATTTTCATCACCTTAAAAAGAAAGCTCATTACCCACTAGCAGTCATCCCCATATCCTCATCCCCCATTCAACCACAAATCTACTTGTCTTTGTAGATTTGCCTGTTCTGGACATTTCACATAAATGGAGTTATGTAATATGTGATCTTTTCACTTAGCATAATGTTTTCAAGGCTCATACATGTAGTGGTATCAATTCTTAATCCATTTTTGTTGCCATATATAAGTTGGTGAGCATTTGAAATGTTTGCGTTTTTCCCTTAATGCCTTTTATGAATAAAGGTGCTATAAACATTTGTGTACAAGTGTTTGCATGAACATATGTTTTCATTTATTTTGGATTTATATCTAGTGGTAGAATTTCTAGGTCATATGATAACACTATGTTTAACCTTTTGAGGAACTGCCAGAATGTTTTCCAAAGTGGCTATTCCATTTTAAATTCCCACTAACAGTGTATGAGGACTCCAGTTTGATCGTATCCTTGTCAACTCCTGTTATTGTCTGTCTTTTTGATCATAGTAACTCATTGTGGTTTGATGCGCATCTCTCTATTGACCAGTGAAGTTGAGCATCTTTTCATGTGCTTATTGATGATTTGTATATCTTCTGTGCCGAAATGTCTATTCAAGTCCTTTGCTATCCACCTGTGATTCTTCTAAAAGTTCTTCCTAACTTCATTCAGGAGCTTGCAGAATGATAAAAATTTATTGTTATTTTTTATTATTTTAGTGCTAAGAAGCTTTTTCTATTAATCAGCCTCCATTTAGAGAAAATCCTCCGTTTAGAGAAAATTCACACTCTTACAGTTATCATTTAAATAACTAGGTATGTGTATAGACTAATTAATTGTACTTGTCCCTAGTTTCTTATAAATTCTCTGTGTACATTAAAACATTTCTCAATTCCTTTTGAAAGTCAAGAAATGCCAAGTGCGAGAAAGAAACCATTGCAACTGTAGGCTAGGCATAGGTTTAGTAGCTTAGTAAGTGCCTTAACTCATAAGAGACATCTTTCTGCTCTTTTGAATGAGAAATCTACATTGCTGTAGTGTGACAATACAATCTGTTTCTCATTTTTTAAAAAATAAGGTAGTGCGTTAAATACCAGTTTATAGTTCATGGTAAAATGAAAACAAGATGGCTCAGAAATTATGTTTTTCACTAAAAAGAAACACCAAGAAATGCTTAAAATACAGCAACAAAAAATAAAATATGTAAAAAAAGAAAAAAGAAATGCTTAAATGGCATTGTAACTGGATCAAGCAGCAGCTTTGAAACTTTTGGGGAATGCATCAATTAAAGTTTGATTTATGTTTTATCATCTAACAGAATTTTAATTATTAAACCTCAGCTTTATTTAAGAATATTTAGGGGCTTATTTGTGTATTAGGAGCTCTGGTGGTGCAGTGCCTAAAGCATTTGACTGCTAAACAGAAGGTTGGCGGTTCAAACCGACCAGCTGCTCCTCGGAAGGAAGATGGGGCAATCTACTTCCATAAAGATTTACCACCTTAGAAACCCAGTGGAGGTTGCTGTGAGTTGGAATCGACTCAATGGCAGTGGGTTTGGTTTTGGTTTGTTTGTGTATTTATTTATAGAAATCTCTTTTTATATTAGGTGTATGGTATTCAGGTAAAATGTCAAAATTTTCCAGGGTTTTCATGTGCATTTTCTAAAATGTCAATAAAATTGAAAGAGGAAAATCTGTGCTTTAATATTATTTAAAACTGAATAGCAGCAAAATTGGGATTAGGACCTAAATCTGATTTGGAAATTTCATTTTAATATAGTCTCTCATTAAAATTGTGCTGATTTGCATTTATCCTCCACCTTTGTCTGTGACAGGATTGCTGAGTAATGTAGTAAAGTAGCCAGACACAGAATCATGAAGAAGGAGGAAAAAAATGCTTGGAAATGAGTTAATTGACCCATAAATCATAATAAGTCGGTCACAAGATGGCAATGTCTTCCAAATACAACCATTTAGAGAGAGGCTAATGATAGTCCTTTTTCTGGATGGGGATTTGTCTGCAGAACAATGGCTGCTTCTTACCAGTGTATTCTATAAGCTCCTCTTTTTGTTGAGAAGGTCTGACAGAGCTTCCCAAACTGTTCCAGGAGAGGTACATAGATCCTCTGAAAAATGCTTTTGCAATCAAATAGGAAGAACTCCTTGGACTGATTTCCCTATTGAAGACTCATAAAGTAAAATACCTTAATTTAAAAGCTCCAACACATCCTGTCTATCATTTTCTAAAATTATTTGAACAAGAAGTAAGTTTTTAAGAGATATTTATTAACATGGAGAAACAAGAAAATTTTACAAAGCCAGTGTTTGTTAATTTTACATGAGTCTTGATGATATCATTATTTGACCTTCTAGGAAGTTAGTTTCCTTCAAAGGTTGCTGACTTTCCCATTAATAAATATGTATTGAATACCTGCTCTGTACTGGATGCCGGAATTCCATAGAACAAGGCAAGTTTGGTTCTTGCCACCATAATTTTCAGTCTGTTGAGAAAGACAGTGAATAAAAATTATACACATATAATTATATGATTATAACTGTGCTGGGTGCTCCAAAGGAGAACAGAGTGCTCGTCAGGGGGACCTAACCTAGCCAGAGGAGTTAGGAAAGGATAAGTGAGATGTAGGTTGGGTCTTAAAGTTGAATAAGGGCCCTGTGAAGGCACAGGGAGGGTCCCAGGTTTAAAGAACCATATAGGCAAAGTCCTTCTTTGAAGAAGGAGGAAGCCTGGTGTGTTTGAGTGTCTTAAAGGAAATCTATTTGTCTAAAACACAGTGAGCAAGGGCAAGAGTGGTATCAGATGTAACTGAAAAGGAAAGTAGGGGCTAAATCATGTAAGACCTTATAGGAGCGGTTTTTTTTTTTTTTTTTTTTTCTTAGCCTTAATCTTAAGAGCAGTGAGAAGTTATTAAAATGTTTTAATAAGCAGCAGACTGATATAATGTTTTTATTTTTAAAAAATCATTCTGACTACAGTATGGAGAATAAAATGAAAGGGAGGTAAGAGAAAAGATGATGAGACCATTAAGAAGGCAGCCCCTGTAGTGGTCCAGCTTAGGAATGAGAGTAACTTGGACTAGGGTAGAAGACTCAGAGATAGAGCAGGTTCAAGGAATCTGGAATGTACTTTGGAAGAATATACAAAGCAATATTTACTCTGAAAAGGCACTGGAAGGAATGGTAATAATCAGAAAAGAAATTTGAATATTCAGAAACCTAGTTTAAGAGTTTCCTGTTACAGTGTGCCGTCCAGTAGATTCCAATGTCGAGTCTGTCCAACTGTAGCACAGAGTAGAACTACCTCAAGGTTTCCTAGGCTGAAATCTTTACACGAGCAGATCACCAGCTCTTTTTTCCCACGGATTTGCTGGCGTGTTTGAATCACCAGTCTTTTGGTTTTCAGGCTAGTGCCTAACTTGTTGCACCACCAGGGTTCACTTAAGAGTTCTTTAGGATAAGGGAGGTTCATCCTTTTATGATATTAAAAATCGCTTTTCTGTCTCACTATTCCCCTCGCAGAGTCTTTAATTTTAAAATACTGAGTAATACCAAATGGACGTGAACATAGAGACTTTCTTCAAGAATAAAACGCAAATGACTATTTTTAGGTACCTGGAAAAATACATAGTAAAGGAGGTTTCCTAAATGTCTGAAAGACATTGTTCTTCAACTTTTTGAACTTATATCTCAACAATGTTTTCTCAGTGTACTTCCTTTGCAGCTCTTCCAGCTAAGGGTATTTTTTGAGCTTTACATTCTGTGTATGATCTACCAAAGGAAAAAACCAAATTCACTGCCATGAGGTCGAATCCAACTCATAGCAACCCTCTTTGGGTTTCTGAGGCAGTATCTCTATAAAAGTAGATTGCCCAGTCTTCCTTCCAAGGAGTGACTGGTGGGTTTGAACCGCCAGCCTTCTGGTTAGCAATCAAATGCCTTATGCACTATGCCACCAGAGCTCCTATGATGTGAACCATCAAATATGTAAATAAAATGATTTGGTGGGGGGAGGGGAAGTGCCACAGTCAGCATCAGAGTGTGTGTGCTTATTCCAGCTATGAAAGTTTTAAACTCTCTGCCAATCCTTTGTCAGCTCACTGTTTGATGATAGAAAATTTCTGACTTTGCAGGGAGTTTGATTTTCTGGAAACAGGAAAAAATTATTTGGAACCAGTTCTGATGAATTTTTAAACCAAGCTTGGGTAATAGACTTTTAGTATACTTAAGTGTTACTTTTGTTTTGTTTTTAAGACAATGTGAATAAACTCATAGTTCTGGCTTATAAGCTAAAGACAATTCTAAAAGAAGTTCTGGGCATTTTATAAGCAATTGCAACTTTTTTTTTTTTTTTTTAATTGTGCTGTGGGTAAAATTTTACAAAGCAGATTCGTTGTGCATTCAACAGTTCATACACGTTTTGTGACACGGTTACATTCCCTGCAGTGTAACAGCTCTCCTCCCATTTCCTCCCTGTAGTTACCCTTCCCCATTCCTCCCTCCCTACCTCTCTCCCTGTGCATATGCTGTCCTTTGCATCTCCCATGGTTGATTTTTCTAAGGAGTGCATCTCCTTGGTTGTATTACTTGGCCAAGAGCTAAGCCATGGGAGTGAGTTCAATTCCAGGCCCAAAGGGTGACTTGGGGCCATAGTCTCGGGGGTTTCACCAGTCTCTATCAGACTAGTAAACCTGGTCTTTGTTACGTTTTTTAATTTTGTTACACATTTCTGCTCCCACTCTCTCCAGGATCTGCAATTTTGATCCATTTCTGAGTGGTTGGCATTGGTAGCTGGGCACCATCTAGTTATTCTGATCTCAGGGACATACATGCTGAGGTTCCCATGGTCCATTAGTCCTTTGGACTAACTGTTTCCATGTGTCTTTCATTTTCTTCACTCCTCTTTGTTCTGGACAAGGAGAGACCAATAGTTGAATCTTAAATGGTCACTTGCAAGCTTTTAAGACCCCATTCACTTCTCACCGAAGTAGGATGTAGAACAATATTTTTATGTACTGTGTTGTGCCATTTGAGCTTACTGTGCCCCATGACCATGGTCCCCAGCTGCAAGCCCAGACTGATTCCCTCAAGGTGCCAAATTGTAGCTAAGAAGTTTATCCTAACTTTGTTCCCTGTTAGCTTTATACTGCACATGGACATTTTTATAGCACATACAAATACATATGTAGGAATAGCATCTTCTCAAGGTAACTCTTTACTGGGGATATTCTCCTTTAAAATATCCTAGTAGTATTTGTATGCTGGTTGAATACCAATCTCAGACTTTGTAGTTCAGACTGGAATAACAGAGCAATTATTGTTCAGGGGCATCTTCATACACAGTTAATGTCTGGTTTGAAAGTGTGATGAAAATGGCTTTTGTCCTACAGCTCCTACTAGGGCAGTGTTTGTCAGTGGACAGTCCTGCCGGCCAGACCATCTACCCCAGAAGCCTATGGGGAGGCATCTCTCCCTGCAGCAAGACTATAGTTGGGGACAGTGCTATGGGAGTTCTGATGGATACAGAAAAAAGAAGTAGTGGAATTTTCATTCTCTTTCTTTCTCTTCATTTCATTTTCTCCTTTAGTCTGAACAGCAAAAGAAGCAACAGGAGGCTGAGAAACTGCATCGACAAGAGAGGAAAAACCTTCGCCGTTCAGCCAGTCACCTGAAGTCAAGACACAAACGAAGATGGCCATTTCATTGAATTTAGAAATGTCCCCACGAGATAGATGCTTGTGTTTAAACTTCTCTGATCCCTAAGTGTGATTTGGAAGGAGCACAGTGCCACCAAATTGATATCATTAGGGTATATTAAATACAGACAAGGGGACATCACTTTTTTTAAGTTCTATGTAAATTCTTGATACATTCACAGAGATAAAGACTTTATAACTTGTCTCTATGCCTCATGGATTGGAATTTAAAGACTGGCCTCACACCAAGTGGTTACTGCATAGCCCCAAGTGTGCTTTTTGTAAGTTGTTCCCTTATAAGCACTGCCACTTCCTCTGATCTTAATCAAGTAAACCAAGTTGTTACTCTTTTTTAATTTCGTGAAATGTGTACAATGAAATGAAAGGTTTATCTTGTACTAAAAACTAAGATTTATCATGTGCCAAGAACTTTTTTGCTCTAAGCCTACTGCCATTCATGACTAAACCATGCAGAAATGCTGTACCTGTTTTACTTGATTTTATATATTGGCCACGTTTGTGTTTGTGTTTTTAAGAATATGATGATAGGTTTGTTGATGTATTAGTTTTGGATTTTATTTTTTTAATTTGTACCAAGAGAGTATCATTTAAGGGTAACAACAGCCTGAAAAAAGGAACCTTTGTGTAGTGGTTAAGCACTTGGCTGCTAACTGAAAGGCTGGTGGTTCAAACTCACCCAGCAGTTCTGCAAAAGAAAGAACTGGCAATTTGCTCCCATAAAAATAATAGCCTAGAAAGCTCTCCGGGGCACTTCTCCACTGTTCTACGTGATACCGTGAGATGAAAATGGACTAGATGGCTTATAACAAATAACCTGAAACAAGAGATGGAAGATACTGGTTATTCTTTCAACAGGGTGCAGAGAAACTACAGATTTTGCTGTTTCTTAAATGCAAATACTCACTGCCATCAAGTTGATTCCAACTCATAGCGACCCTCATTGTGTTTCCAAGGCTATAAATCTTTAAGGAAGCAGATTGCCTCATTTGCCATGGAGCGCCTGGTGGGTTCAAACCACCAACCCTTTGGTTTGCAGCCAGATGCCTTAACCACCACACCACTAGAGTTCCCTTAAGTGCAAATAGAGATAAACTTGCTGGAGGACACATCAATAAAAACAAAATTTTTCATTTAAATAGCTCTTTGAAAAAGACCCACTTACTGAGTTAATTTGGAAATTAACTTTGATTTCCTTAGTTTTTCAGATATTAATGTACTTGGAGATACCTTGAGAGATTTTTAAAGTTTCTTTACATACAACTCTTTGAACTGTAAATGATAGAACCTTTGAAACTACATGTAAATGATGGACTCTACAAAAAAGACAAATGGATTGTTAATAAAACCATGCTGTGGAACCTGGAGCAGGTCTCATGAACACCTACATCTAGGGCTTCAAATTAAATCACATCTTTTCTCCTTTCTTTCTTCTGTTTCAACATTGTTGCTTATTTTTTCAGGTTTCCCCAGCTCTCTTTTTCTTGCTGCTGATCCCTTTTCTCCAGGCTTTCTCTCCCCTGTCCTAGTTCTGCTTCTCTTATGCAGTCTGGCTTGTTCCCCAGGGCAGGGCACAGCCTGGGTTATACATTCATTCTGTGGTTTGAGTGATGGGGTCTGTTTGCACAAAAAGTACATGTGTGTGTGTGGCGATGTTTATGTGTCTGTGCAGACATAGTATTCAGAAAGAAATTCTTGTTTCTTGGGCAGCCAACCCAATTTCTGTTGTAATAACTGGTCCTCAAGTTACTTAAATCCCTGGTTATCACTTGCTTTCGTTTTTCAGCTTCTTATCCCTAAACTCATATTTATGGCCCATCTCTTCCCAAAGAAAGGTGCCCTCTGCTTTATGTTCTTTCTTTTCTCTATTTCCCACATTGCTTCCTTAAGGGATGGGGAATGTAGAAGAAATTAGAGAGGGGTTTGGACGGACACTGACACTGGCATTTTTTTCTACTGACTCTTTTCTTCTCTAGATTTATTGCCTGAGGCAAGGCTCTTCCATACCTATACCTGACTTTCCAAGGCTTCCTCTTTCCTACCTTCCTTTTTGGGAGGACTTCTTGTTTTGCAGGGAACCAGTGTGCCACAGTGCTGAATTCCTTAAGCAGTGCTGAAGGTTGTAATGCTAAGGGTGTTCATTTGATATATAAAAGGAAGACTTGATAGTCAGACCATCCCCAGATGGAAAAATGATAGTGCAGAGAAATTCTGGATACTTGGGAGGCTGGTAAAATAGCAAGAATAACTTGAGTTTTAAAATCACATAGACCCAGGGCTGAATCCTAGCTTTGATTCTTCCCAGTTTCATATTCTTTAGCTATTTAATTTCTTTGAGCCTGGTTTCTTCTATAGAATGAACTGAATACTTAGTTTTGTCAGGATTTAATGAAGTCCTTACATTAGGTAAAGCACCTAGCAGGTGCTTGACAGTGGGCACTCAAAGTTACTACTCTCTAGCTACCATTCCCCTCATCCCGTAGCTCTGAACTCAACACAGTCTTTAACATGGAGGGGCTTTTGAGAGTGGAGTTACTTCTCAACTTTCGTTCTGGGGGTACTGAAAGAACAGATGCAAGGACTTAGTTGAGTCCATGATGGATATTCAAGGAATATTTGTTGAATTGATAGATGCATTAATACTTCTTCCAGGCTCCAACATCCCTCTTGCTGGCCAGATTTTTCTAGTTAATGATCCCTTTAAACAGGTAGACCCAGCTCTATAGAGCTGTATCTGCTACAATCCTCATATTACTTTGAAGTCTCTTGTTTAGAAAGATACTATACAAGCTTCATATTCTACCCCATAATCGTCCTGTGTTTGTGATGTACTGCATACCAGCTGTAGGAAAGGACCGTGTTTCTCCTGTGACTCCATACTGGGAGAGTACACCCAGGGCTGTTCATGAGCCAGTATGGAAAGCACAGTTTTAAAGATGGTGGGCTATGTTTCTACCTCAGGACCATCCTGTTCCACATCCCTCTCATTCTCTGAAAACCACGTTTTTTTTCATTAACGGCAAAAATTTTTTAAAAGTTGTTTTCAGAAGGTAGGGTAGTGGTTATTTTTGGAGGGAGGGGAGCATTAAGTGAGAGGGAACATAACAGGGACGTCTAGGGATCATGGTTAGTTCTGTTCCTTAATTTGGGTGGTGGTTTTACTCATGTGTTCACTTTGTGAGCACTCATTGTCCTATGACGTGTATACCTTGCTCTGTGTATGTTATACTTTAAAACTTACTGAAAAAGAATTACTGTATCGAAGCAATGTCCCCATTATAACATACTTAACTTCCATCTATTCCCCCTGAGATAACTCCTAACAATATAATTTTATATATTTTCAAATATTGTTCTATAAGCAACTATATACACATTTGTTTTTGTAATGCAAATGGAGTCTTACTATATATGCCGAGCTCTGGTAGCATAGTGTCTAAGGCATTTGACTGCTAACCAGAAGGTTGACAGTTCAAACACACCAGCCACTCCTCAGAAGGAAGACTGCTCAATCTATTTCCATAGAGATACCACCTCAGAAACCCAAGGAGGGGTTGCAGTGAGTCAGGATCAACTTGATGGTAGTGAGTTTGGTTTTTTTGTTGTTATTACTCAACTTGATTTTTGTAATTAATATTTATAAACTTCAGAGTGTTTTTTTGTATGGGATCCATAATTTACTTAACTTCCCCTATTGATGATTATAAAGAGCTCTGGTGGTATAGTGCCCAAGGCATTTGACTGCTAACCAGAAGGTTGGTGGGTCAAACCCACCAGCCACTCCTTGGAAGGAAGATTGGACAATCTACTTCCATAAAGATTTACCACCTTGGAAACGCAAGGTGGTTGCTGTGAGTCAGAACTGATTCAATGCAGTGGATTGGTGGTGGGTTTTTTTTTTTTTTTTTTAAATGTGGTGGTTAAGGCATTTGGCTGCTAAACAAAAGGTCTATGGTTTGAACCCACCAGCTGCTCCATAGAGGAAGGGTGAGGTAGTCTACTTCTTTACAGCCTTGGAAATCCAGTGGAGGTCTCTATGAGTCAGAATCAACTCAATGGCAGTAAGTTTAGTTTTCGTTTTTATTGATAACTATAAGGGGCTCTGGTGGCACAGTGGTTAAGGCATTTAGCTACTAACCAGAAGGTTGGTGGTTCAAATCCACTGGCTGCTCTGTGGAAGGAAAGTAAGGCAATCTACTTCTGTAAAGATTTACAGCCTTGGAAACCCTATGAGTTGCTGTGAGTTGGAATTGACTCTATGGCACTGTGTTTTTGGTTTTGGAATTGATTATTATACCTGAAAATCTAAAGAAAGAACCTTTAATATATAATTTCTGTAAGTATAATCCAAGTTATTTAAAAAATAAACACAGTAACTTTATGAAACATCTGTATGTAGTAAAGTAATCTAAATGTCATGTAATTTCACATCTGATAGGGGCTGTACTTTCAAGACTGTAGTATACTTTCCCAAAAGAAGATAGAAGAAATACAGAGTCACTGTATTAAAAAATATTGGTCAATGTCCAGCTGTTTCAGGAGGTAGCCTTTGATCAAGAACCAATGGTATTGAAGGAATTGCGAAAAACAAGGCTCTGGGAATTGACGGAATACCCATTGAGATGTTTCAAAAATGGATGCCCAGTAGAGGTACTTACTCTTTTATGCTAAGAAATTTGGGAGATGGCTACCTGCCCAACTGACTGGAAGAGATTGATATATTTGTGTCCATTCCAAAGAAAGGTGATCCAACAGAATGTGGACATTATTGAACAGTATCATTAATATCACAAGTAAAATCACACAAGTAAAATAACACACACAAAAAATAACACAAGTAAAATCTTGCTGAAGAAAATTCAGAAACAGTTGCAGTAGGATACTGACAGGGAACTTCCAAAAATGCAAGCTGGATTCAGAAGAGGATGTGAAATGAGGGATATCACTGCTGATGTCAGATGGATCTTAGGTGAAAATAAAGAATACCAGAAAGATGTCTCCCTGTGTTTTATTGACTATGCAAAAGCATTTGACTGTGTGGATCATAAAAAATAAAGATAAACATTGTAAAGAATGGGAATTCCAGACCATTTAATTGTTCTCATGAGGAACTTATACATAGGCCAGGAGGCTGGTGCTTGAACAGAGCAAGAGGATACTGCATGTTTTAAAATCAGGAGGGGTAGTACCTAAGGCACTTGACTGCTAACCAGAAGGCTGGTGGTTCAAACCCACGAGCCACTCCTCGGAAGGAAGGTTGGGCAATCTACTTCTGTAGTGATACCGCCTCCGAAACCCAAGGAAGGGTCACTATGAGTCGGGGCCAACTCAATAGCACATAACAACAGCAATATGTCAGGGTTGTGTCCTTTCACTTTACTTATTCAATCTGTGTACTAAGCAAATAATCTGAGAAGCAGGACCATATGAAGAAGAATGCTGCATCAGGATTGGAAGAAGAACCATTAACAATCTGCAATATGTGGATGACACAGCCTTGCTGGCTGAATATGAAGATGACTTGAAGCACTTACTGATGAAGATTAAAGAATGCAGTCTGCAGTATGGCTTACACTACAACATAAAACAGAAATCCTCACAAGTGGACCAATGAACAGCATCATGATCAATGAAAAAAAGATTGAAGTTGTCAAGGGTTTCATTTTACTTGGATCCACAGTCAACACCCATGGTAGTCAAGAAATCAGATTACTACACTGGGCAAATCTGCTGCAAAAGGCCTCTTTATTTTTAATTTTTATTTTATTTTATTTATCGTGATTTGGGTGAAGATTTACAGAGCAAATTCACTTTCCATACAGTAGTTCACATATACTTTGTCTCATGTCATTGACCACAGTTTACAATGCAACAGCTCCCCTCCTACTTCCTCCCCATAGTTACCTCTTCCCAGTGACCATCCCTCCATACTCTCCTGCGCCCTGAGCTGTCTCCCTGTGCATAAGCAGCCCCTCCTTTTCCCATGATTGTTCTCTCCAGGGCGTGTGTCTACTTGAGGTAAATGTTTAACTCACATGCCTGTACATTGTTTGGCTGGAAACCACAGGTGTGGGTTCAATTCCAGACCTGAAGGGCAGCCAGGGGCCATAGTCTCAGTGGTTCCACCAGGCTCTATTGGACCAGCAAACCTGGTCCCCACCTTTTTTCTTTTTTCCTCCAAATGATTTTGAGTTTTGTTCCACATTTTTCTCCCTCTCTATCCAGGATCTCGTACATCCCTTCCAAGTGGATGACAGTGGTAGCCTGGCACCATCTAGTTCTTCTGGTCTCATACTTGTAAGGTTGAAAAAGGCCTCTTTAAAGTGTTAAGAAGCAAAGATGTCTCTTTGAAGACTAAGGTGTACCTGACCCAAGCCATAGTGTTTACAGTTGCCTCATGTACAAGTGAAAGCTGGACAATGCATAAGGAAGATAGACGAAGAGTTGATGCCTTTGTTGGTGAATAATACCGAAAGTACCATGGACTGCCAGAAGAATGAACAAATCTGTCCTGGAAGAAGTGTAGCTGGAATGCTCCTTAGAAACGAGAATGGCCAGACTTCGTCTCACCTACTTTGGTCATGTTGTCAGAAGGGACCATACCCTGGAGAAGGATATCATGCTTGGTAAAATAGAGGGTCAGCAAAAAAGCCCTTAATGAGATGGATTGACACCGAGGCTGCAATCATGGGCTCAAACATAGCAAGGATTGTGAAGATGGCACAGTACAGGGTAGTGATTCTTTCTGTTGTCAATGGAGCCCTATAAGACAGAGCCAATTTGACAGCACCCAGCAACAGCAACATGGTAACAATAGAAAATTTGAAGAATAAAGAGGGAAAAAAATAACCTTTGTTTCAGAGAGCATTACTTTTCACTTTTTTGTGGGGGGAGAGGTGCAAATTTGAGTGGAACTTCAACTCTACTAGTTAGGATACAGTATTTTATCTTTTATTCATAGGATCCCTCACTTAAAAGAAACAAATAATGTAATTGGACTAATTTTATAGCATTCTTTTAAATACCATTTATGGAATGCTTTATTATGCATACAGTTGAAATTATTAAAATTCCCGAGACAGTTGTGTCAGTTTTCCATCTGTTATGGATGACCCACATCATTTATTCTCCACTTGCCATGAGGCTGTACAGGGACAAGGGCATAAGCAGGAAGATCATTTAGGAAGTACTGTAATAAACCTAAGGAACACTGGTGGTGCTGTGGTTGAATGATTGGCCACTAATTAAAAGGTTGGTGGTTCAAACCCACTAGTCACTCCAAGGGGGAAAGATGAGGCAGTCTGCTTACATAAAGATTTACAGCCTTCAGAATCCTATGGGGTAGTTCTACTCTATCCTATAGGGTTGCTAAGAGTTGTAATCAACTCAATGGCAGTGGGCGTAATGATGAAATAGTGATATCTTAGACCAGAGTGGTAAGAAATGGTCACTCATAGCGACCCCTCCTTGGGTTTCCAAGCTGGGATCTCTATGGAAGCACATTGCCCAGTCTTCCTTCTGAGGAGTGGCTGGTGGGTTTGAACTGCCAACCTTCTGGTTAGTGGTCAAATGCCTCAGGCGATACGCTGCCGGAGTTCCTAAGAAATGGTAGAATTCTTAATATATTCTGAGGGAAAGGGAGTCAAGCATGATTCCAAAATATTTGGCCTGAGCAGTGGCAGGGATGTGGCATTGTCCTTGGCTGATAAGGAGATGACTACAACAGAAGCAGTGTTGGGGTGAAGTAATGAGGGGCTCTATTTTGGCCAGAGTAAACTGACTTAAAATCTCTTTCAGATCATGTCCCTTTTATGTGAAAAATCTTCAAGTGATTTACTTGCTCAGAATGCAAGCCAAAGTCCTCATGATAACCTACAAGGCACAATGTAATCTGGCCCCTTCTACTGCTCTCTCTTCAACTTGGCTTCATCACACTGACCTTGCTGTTTCTACAATATGTCAGGCATGCTTTTAAACCAGGGCTTTGTAATTGTTCCTCCACCTGGAATGTGTTTTCCTCAGATATCTGCATGTCTCACTCATATATTGTTGAGATGTCTATTCTATTCAGGAAGGTCTTCCAGGACCACTCTATTTAAAATTGTCACATTCCCTGTCACCTTTATTGCAAATGATACCTGATATAATGTCTTTTTTTTTTTTTTTTTAGTTTTATTGTGGAAAATTTCAAACATACACTAAAATAGAGAACAGTTTAATGAACTCCTGTGTACTAATCACCTGCCTTCAGCAGTTAACAACAAAAGCTAGTTTTGTTTCATCTATACTCCTACCCATCCCCTCTGTTATTTTGAAGCAAATTCAAGACATGTTGTTATAGTATCATTTTATCCATAAATACTTCATAAAGATTTACTTACTTGCTTGTTGTTTGTCCTCCTTGCCCCCTACAACAACAGAATGTTTACAACAGAATGTAAACTCAGTAAGAGATTTTTTTTTTTTTTGCAGGGAGGCAGAATCTGTTTTGTTCACAGGTGTATATCCAGTCTAGAATAATGCCTGGTGTGTAGTAACCAAAAACCAAACTCACTGCCATCAAGTCAGGTCCAACTCATAGTGACACCTCCTTGGGTTTCCTAGGTGGTATCACGAGGGAGGTTGATTGCACAATCTTCCTTCCGAGGAGTAGCTGGTGGGTTTGAACCGCCATCCTTCTGGTTAGCAGTCAAATGCCTTAGACATTATGCCACCAGAGTTCCTGGTGTGTAGTAGTTACTCAGTAAACATTTATTAAATGATTAAGTGAGTCAAGTTAGATGAGAATTGAAATAATTGGATTTGAAACCATAGGGGTAATTATAACTTGAGCTGGTTTGGAGAGGCAGGGGAGCTGAAGAGCGTAATTGGAGTAGTTCAGGAAAGGGTGGAAGATAGAATGGGAAATCCTGATTATAGATAACACTTTGGGAACAGACAATGTGAGATCAAGAGAGGGTTTTCTTATAGCATGTATGCATGCTGCTGGGAATAATCTAGAAAAGGGAAAGATTGATGCCAGAGAGCAAGGACAATTACCGGAGTGATAGCGGGAAGTGAGTGTAGTAGTTATCTATTGCTACATAACGAAGTGGCTTAAAATAACAGTCATTTTACAGTTTGTGGGTCACGGATTCAGGAGCAGTTTAGCTGGGTAGTTCTGACTCAGTGTTTCTCGAGGGTACTACAGCATCTAGCTTGGGACATAGCATACAGATAGAGGTGCTGATAGTAAGACACATAATGAGAGAGAAGAGAGAAGGCAGAGGACATGGTGGGTTCAGATAGATAACTGTGAGGGAAGCACGTGGACAATCTATTCTAATTCTGTTTTCTCACTGAAATAAACAAGGCGATGGCCACGGTAAGTTCCTTCCCTCGAGGAAGGGAAATAAAGTTCTGCAGTCTAACCTCTTGGCCCTGCCTCACGCACTGTGTACTGAACTTCTGTTCTTACAGAGTTCATTGTTGAGTCACAGCCTTAGCCTGGTGGAGTTTCTTGATCATGTTATTGCCCCTGCCATTCCATTTTCTCCTTCACAACCCTCCACCCCTGTCTTCATCCTTGGAGGAAAGACCATGGATGGCTTCATTAGAGTAATAAAACACAGATTTGAGAAACCCACGCAGCTTTTTCCTTTCCCTCTTTTTATATTACCTGACTGGGTTTCTAAAATTCTACCTCAGTATCTTTCTTTTTTTTCTTTACTTTATCCCAGTCAGAAATATGTTTAACATTTAGACCCACAACATACATAATTGCAAAAGTGTTGGGAAAGTACCTCACAACATGGAAAGCAGTCTAAATTTTTGTTTTTCCCTGTTCTAGTTTTTACATCCCCCAACTGTACCTATTATTTATTTATTTATGTTGTGATTTGGGTGAAAGTGTACAGAGCAAATTCATTTTTCATACAGCAGTTCATACACATTTTGTTTCATGACATTGACTACAATGTAACAGTCACAATGTAACAGCTCTCTTCCCACTTCCTCCCTGTATCATTCTTTCCTATGCATTCCTGCCCTCTGAGCTATCTCACTGTGCCAGTACTGCCCTTCTGATCTCCCATGATTGATTCTAAGTAATGTATCTACCTGATGTGAATATTCATCTATATGCCTGCCTGTTTGGCTAGAAGCCATGGAAGTGAGTTCAGTTCCAGACCTGAAGGATAACTAGAGGCCATAGTCTCCGGGTCCTTACCAGGTGCTATGACAAGAAAACCTGATCTTTTTTTTGTGATTTTAAGTTTTGTTCCACGTTGTTCTCCTACTCTATCCAGGATCTCCTGCACTGATCCCTTTCCAAGTGGTTGATGGGTGGCCGGGCACCATCTAGTTCTTCTGGTCTTGTGGGATATAGGCTGAGGTTCACATGGTTCACTAGTCCCTTAGACTAATTGTTTCTGTGCATCTTTGGTTTTCTTCATTCTTTGCTCTGAATAAGGAGAGATCCATCATTGCATCTAGATGGCAGCTTGCAAGCTTTTAAGATCCCAGTCTCTACTCATCAAAGTAAGATATAGAACAATGCTTTTGTGGAGTTATGTCATGGCAGTTGAGCTTGATGTCCTGTGTGACCATGGTCCTGAGCCCACAGGTCCAACAACTTGCTCCATCAGGGTGGTTGACTGTGCCTAAGAAGTTATCATACCTTTGCCCCCTGTTAGTTCTAGTTAATGTAGATATTCTTACAGCACATACAGATATGTATGTAGAAATACCATCTGCCAACCTTATATATGGTCATGGGTATATTTTCTTCTGCCTAGACATAACTTACCATTAAGCCTGCCTACCCATCTAGTTACCCATAGATTAATGTTTGTTATCATTGATAATGCAGTATTATATATGTGAAAGTGTTTATGTTTGTTGTCTGTGCAAACCTCTCTGTGCTTGCTTTTTCCTTAATGTTACTATGTTGGTCACTCACTTTTGATATGTTGCCTTTCCCTTTACCCAAATCAGTTCTTGTCTCTACCTGTCTAGCAATGTTCCCTCCCCTCCTCTCCCATCCCTGGTAACCAACAAAGAAAATTTCCTCCCATATGAAAACCTTTTCTTGATTGTTTACCATAGTGAACTAATACAATATTTGGCCTTTTATGATTGACTTATTTCACTGAGCCTAATGTCTTTCAAGTTCATCCACGTTATGTGGTGTTTTGCAGATTCTACATTATTCTTTACTGTTGCATAGTATTCCATTGTATGTATGTACCATAATTTGATTATCCATTCTTCAGTTGATGGGCACTTAGTTTGTTTCCATCTCTTTGCTATTTTGAATAGTTCTGTGATGAACACGAGTGTACATATATCTGTTTATGCCCTTTAGGATATATACCTAGTAACTGATTGTTCTGGTTACCTAGTGCCTCTCTGACAAGAATATACCACAAATGGGATGGCTTAAACAAACAGGAGTTTATTCTCTTAAAATTTGAAGGCTTTAAAGTCTGAGTTCAAAGTGCCAGGCTCTAGGGACTGGGTGAAAGCCCCTCAGCCTTGGGCTTTACCTCTGCCTCCAGCTCCTGGCCCACTGAAGCTAGAGGCTTTTCTTCACTCAGACAGCTGCTGGCCCAAGGTTGACTAGTAAAAGGCACAGTCCTGATGTTACCAAACCACAGGGCAGGCCATTAATTCAAGTCCATGGTAAATCCCAAGGTCGGCAGAGCATGGCAGGCTGCTGAACGACACAGCTACATGCAGGGTTCAAGGTGCCATAAGCTAGAGACCATTCCCAAGGCTTCTCCTTATATACAGGAAACAGACCACATCCCAAAGGCAGCTACTCAGCTGCTTGTGGTAGATCCCACCATGGAGTTGATTGCCAGTCTCATCATGG
>NW_006921612.1:5221469-5227498 GCF_000298275.1 Orycteropus afer afer
ATAATATGTCTTGGTGATTTTCTTTTGGGGTCTATCCTGTTTGGGGTTTGTTGGACTTCTTGAATGGATATATTCTCATCTTTCATCATACCAGGAAAATTCTCTTCCAACAAATCTTCAACAATTTTTTCTGTGGTTTTATTTGTCTCTTCCTGTTCTGGAATTCTGATTACATGTAGGTTTTTCCTTTTGATGTCATCCCACATGAACCTTAGGCTTTCTTCATTTTATTTTGATCTTTTTTTCTGATTGGTCCCTTTCCAAAGCAGTATTGAGGTAGTTGTCTTCAGTCTCACTAATTCTGTCTTCCATTGATTGAATTCTTCTCCTTTGCCCAATAAATGTGTTATCTATTTCTGAGAATTTAATTCTTTAAACTAAATTTAATCTTTAAATCTTCTAAGTTTAATTTAATTAATTTAATCTTCTGGATTTCTACCTGTAGATTTTGTATCATTTCTAATTTCCATTTATTTTGTCCTTTTGTTCTTGTATTGTCTTTTGAAATTGTTCTGGGGTTTTCCTCAGTTTTGTCAGTCTTTTCCTTGATGTGTCTCTCAATCCAGTGAAGGTACCTAAATATAATTCTTTTGAATTCCTTATCAAGGAATGCTGCTGCTTCCTCAGGGATGTGTTCTGGTTCTGTATTCTGATCCTTTCTTTCTCCTGATTTATTTTGCTTCTTTGTGTGAACTGTAATGCTCTGTTGTTTCTGAGGCATAGTGACATTTTTGTGTTTATATTTAGTTGGTGATTGTATGTTGGAGTGACTTGCCCACGATTTTTGTTTTGTTTTGTTTTGTTTGTATGTTATCTACGTAAGCAGGGTACTGTGCTCCTGTGTTCACTAGCTGGCTGCACTTATACTCTCACCACCTGTCTCCTTTCCTGTTGTCAGCCTCCTATATGTCCTGGCCGTCCTTGGCAAATGGAACCTCTTCTTAGGTCTCTGGAATCCGAATGTGAATGCTATTACTTTAAATATCCCAAATGGCTGCTGCTTGTAAACATTCAAAATGGCTGTGCCCTTGGTCACTTTAAATACCCAAAATGGCCGCCATGTGTAAATAATCAAAATGGCTACATTCTCCAGACAGCTGAAAGTCCACACCTCAGGTTGTCTCCCTCTTTGCTATTTCCATTTCTAGCCACAGGCCACCAGCGTAGTCATTCCTACAGCCCTTGGCAACCAGGGCTGATCTTTAGGTCAATTCTCAGAGTCCAGCACCACTTAGAAATAATCAGGCTGTTGGTCCTGTCAGAGTAGCTGACAGTCCCCAGCTCCATGCATCTCCATACTCCCAGTTCTCATTCAGGTTTTTCCACTCATTGGTGCCTAATCCACTTTTGTATACTTCCTTTCAAAGCTCAGGACTCCAGGATTGTCTTCTGTATTTCTTTCAATTGGTTTATCTTTTCTTTGTTGAAGAGGGTCTCTGTAGCTTGTCTGCCTATTCTGCCATCTTACTGGAAGTCTAGGATCTCATTTTATTTTTCTGTAAATGGATATCCACTTTTGCCAGAACCATTTGTTAAAAAGACTGTCTCTTCACTGTTTAACGGATTTTAGCCCTTTGTCAAGATCAGCTTATGTCAGTAGACCTATTTCTAGGTTCTCAATTCTGTTCCACTGGTCCGTGTGTCAGTCATTGTACCAGTACCAGGTTGTTTTGACTACTCTGCCTCTGTAGTAGTTGTTGGGATCCAGGACTGTAAGACCTCTTACTTTGTTGTTCAGTGGTGCTTTCCTTATCTGGGTCTCTTTCTTTTCCATATAAAATCAGTGATTTTTTTTTTTTTCCATATCCTTAAAGAATGTGGATAGAAAATGGATTGTACACTGATTAAATGTGGTTTTACTTATTAGTCCACTAATAGGTCTAACCCCAGGGTTTGAAAATCTCTGCCTACCACCCTAACAGATTGATTGTAGTATTGTGTTCCAGGAGTATGCTAACAAAATATACTGACGTTTGTCCTTCCAACATGTAATTATTGTTTTCCTTATAGTAACAGTAAACCATGTAGTGAGACATGTTGCTGAAGCTCCTATGAAAACTTTTTTTTTGACTGAATGCACACAAGATGAGTGTTTTCAAAGCTCCATCCTCACCATAAATGAAATGCAAAATAGATTTTATAGAAGAATAGTTGTGGTAGTTTTAACAAGGACCTAAAAGATTTTTGTGGTTCTTAGGTAGACATCCAATGCATTAAAACTCTGCTTGGGTTTTTTATTTGATTTAGTTTTGAAATGATTTTTAAAGCCACCTTTACACATGTAGACATAAATTGAACCACAAAATCCTGGGGTTTATGGTGCCACTATTTTTTTAGGCAAAAATGGATAATTATATAACTCCATTTTACTATTTGTGAAAGGCTAGTTTCATTTTTATTATCAATAGAGGACTCATCTCTCTTTTGTATTTGAGAATGGTTGGCCCAAGGTAAAGGAACGTTTTGTTTCTTGGAGTGATTGAATTCCATTTGAAACTGTAGAAACGAGAGCAAGTTATTAGAATAACTGATTTTTAATGTGTATGTTTAAATGAGTACTATATGTAGAGGTTTGATTATTTCTTTTGTATCTCAGAAAAGTTTATATGTACAAATTAGCATAATTGTTTCTTCTTTGTGGGAAAATACGGAACTTGGAGTTTCCTCGTATTCAGGCATGCAGTAGTAGGATTTAGGATACTGGACTTATTTTTGACTATGAGGGGACAAATTCCAGCTTAATGATTTTTATTCTTGAAATTCATTTTTACTTCCATGTAAATTTTCCAAAATTAATCAGTGCAATAAAAAACCTGACAGTTACATTTGAATGTACAATATTGTGACTACAGTGCTGCCTCCAACTAAAACACTTAACATTTATTATGAGTACCTCCTTGGTGAATATAAACATGTCAGAAAATATAAAGCCCTTACCCTTAAAGATATGATTGCCTAAAGAAAGGTTCGGGAGTACAAGTGTTTACTATAGTTCCACCAGTATTTATGTGGTATGCTGGCCACTATGCTTTTCTCTGGGTGGGGGAAAACTACCCATTTGCTCACTAGTTTTCCTGCCTAGTGAGATTTCCCATACACACATTTTAATTGCAGAGAAAATTATTACTTTCTAACAGTGATTGGTTCCAGGCCCTATTTCTACCTATTTTATAAATCCAGATGGAATTTCAAAGTTGTAGTGCCAGAAGCTTTCCTGTTGGGTGGGAGACCAACTATATTTTTCTTGTAGCCTTGGGCTTTTTTCAGATGCAAGACAAAATCATGAATCATAGACTCTAAGGATTTGAAGAGCTCTTGACGTTTACCTGGCCGCAATATCTGCCTGATTGGATTTCCCCTGTAATATCCCTTTCAACTCACTGTCCGGTTTCTGGTTGCACTCTCCAGATAACAAGAGTTCTTCTGAAAGAGGCCTTTCTGCACCAGAAGCCTGAAGTGGGAGGGAGGCGGGGAGGGAGGGAAGGGTTGGAGATGGTGACATTGACTGAGGGGTGGGGGTAGGGAACCTTAGGGAGTTTGATGGACTCTGCCTGGGGGTCCAGGGAAAGTGGAGATAATGAAGGCGCAGTCATTTGACAGGCCTTGGCTGCTTGCAGCTGCAGTACCAAGGCACATGTGGCATGGTCGGCTCAGCCAGCTTATGACCACGTACACAAGACTCCTGTGACCATCAAGATCAGCCCCTCTGAGCATCAGTCCTACTGCCAACGCACACTGCATGAAATCCAGATCTGGCTGTGCTTCCCCACAAAAATGTCATTGGCATCCAAAACATTTTGCAGGCACCCACCCTATAAGCCATGAGGGTTGTATACATTGTGTAGGACCTGATGGAGAGAGGCCTGTACAAGTTGCTCAAAAGCTCACAGTTAAGTAGTGACCACGTCTGCTACTTCCTCTTCCACATCATGTGGTGCTCACTCAGCCAACGTGCTCCATTGAGACAAAGCTCTCTAACCTGCCCATCAGCACCACTTGTGACCTTAAAATCTGATTTCGGCCTGGCTGGGATTGCCAATCCTATGCATGACCACACCAGCTTCTTGACAGAGTATGTGGCTACACTCTGGTTCCAGGCACCAGAGATCATGCTCAACTCCAGGGGCTACACCAAGTCCATCGACATCTGGTCTCTAGGCTGCATCCTGGCTGAGATGTTTTCCAACCAGCCCATCTTCCCCAGCAAGCACCACTTGGACCAGCTCAAAAACATTCTGAGTATTCTGGGCTCCCCATCCCAGGAGAACCTAAATTGTATCATCAACATGAAAACCTGAGACTACCTACAGTCTTTGCCTTCCAAGACCAAGGTGGCCTGAGGCAAGCTTTTTCCCAAGTCAGGCACCAGAGCCTTTGAACTGCTGGATGGGATGTTGACCTTTAACCTCAACAAATGGATAACAGTCGAGGAAGCTCTGGCCCACCCGTACCTGGAGCAGTACTATGAGCCCACAGAAGAGCTTATGGCCAAGGAGCCCTTCACCTTTGACATGGAACTGGATGATCTACCCAAGGAGTAGGTGAAAGAGCTCAACTTCCAAAAGATAGCCCACTTCTAGCCTGGGGTACTAGAGGCCCCCTAACCTGGATGAATGTCCCTGCTCACTGGGGCCTGGCCCTGCCTGCCCCTCCACTGCTGGACTGTTAGAAAATGGACACTGCCCAGTCCAGACCCCAGCAACCCTGGCCAGGACAGAGGGTGGGGCTGGCCACCTTCTCTCTGTGCTTAGAGCTTCCTGCTTCAGGTAGGCCAAGACCTTCCTCCCTTTGCCCTTACTCCCCCGAAGGCCTGAGGGGCTCAGGTGACCCCAAAGCAGCCCTCACCCCTTGCTTTACCTGAACCTATCCCAGCTCTTCCAGTCTCTGGTAGTTCCGGAATCAAAGGACCCTAACCACTTACTAAGGGGCAGCAAGGGGGTAAGGGCACTGAGTGGGAACCCTAGGCTAGCCTTGCTCTACTCACCTCATCAAAACCCAACCCCATTTTCCCTGAAAGAACATTCCTAAATCTCAAGGGCAAGTATCCCTGAGAAGCAGGGCCAGGCCTCAGCACCTCCCCTGCAAAACTGTCCCATTTAATGCCCTGTTGCTTCTGTGTGTGGGTGAAGAGAAGTGGAGGTGGGGGCACATGTATCTAATATATAAATATAGAGATGTGTACATGGAAGGAAAAAAAGCAGACCTTCTCTCCAATTTCAGACACTCTATTTGGGAGTTGAAACCTCCCACCCCACACCTTCCCACCACTCCCTGCTCTTCCTCCTGCCTCTTTCTAGTTCTGCCTTCCAAGATTTTACAGAATAAGTTTAATTTCTCCTCCTCAGGGCTACCTCTGCCTCCATTTCCTCCCTGTGCAGCCATTCCTTTCCCTGTTGTAACTCACCTTCATTCACTCACTCTATTATACTGCTCTTAGGAAGAAAATTTTATGTACTGATTTTGCCAAATCTAAGATAAGACCTTTCTCTAACCTTGCTAGACTTATTGTACCAGTTCACATTGTCTACATTTTCCTTCTTGAAATACTCTTTTCGCTACCTTCTCCAGGTTTTTGCCTTAGTCTCTTTGCGAATTCCTTATCCTCATCCACCCATTCGCCAGGGTTTCTTCTTAAAACCTTTATTTCTGTCTTTAAATTGTATCCCCTCTCCTCAGCATTCAGGAGCCACCATCAAACAGCCTCAGCACCTTTCATTTTGTGCAGCAGTGGCTAGTCAGTCTCCCTGCCAATTCCAAGATGTCTTCCAGATGTTGTTGTTGTTAAGTGCCATCGAGTCGTTTCCTACTCATAGCGACCCCATGCACAGCAGAACGAAACACTGCCCGATCCCGCGCCAGCCCCACAAGCCCTGCTATACTTGAGCCCATCATCACAGCCACCATGTCAGTCCATCTCTTTGAAGGCCTCCCCCTCCTTCGTCAACCCTCCACCCTACCAAGCATGACATCCTTCTCCAGGGAATGGTCCCTTCTGACAACATGACCAAAATAGGTGAGACGAAGTCTGG
>NW_006921612.1:5227598-5228224 GCF_000298275.1 Orycteropus afer afer
TATACAGGAAACAGACCACATCCCAAAGGCAGCTACTCAGCTGCTTGTGGTAGATCCCACCATGGAGTTGATTGCCAGTCTCATCATGGGGAATAGCTACGACCAGCTGCCCAGCCACTCAACCAGGCCCAGCCAAGTTGGTACACAAACATAACTACCACACTGGTATTGAAGTAAGCTGGATCAAATGGTATTTCTAATTGCAACTTTTTAAGGAATTGCCATACTGATTTCCACAGTGGTTGTATCATTTTACAGTCCCACCAGCAGTGTATGAGTCCCAATCACTCCACAGCTTCCACAGCCTCCCCAGCATTTGTTATTTTCGTGTTGAACTTTGTTATTAGTGCTAGGGTGAGATGGTATCTTCTTTGTTGTTTTGATTTGCATTTCTCTAGTGGCTAATGATCATGAACATTTCTTCTTGTGTTTGCTGGCCGCCTGAATATCTACTTTGGTGAGATGTCTATTCATGTCTTCTGCTTGTTTTTTAATAGGATTGTTTGTCTTTTTGATGTTGAGGTGTTGGAGTTTTCTATAAATTTTAGAGATAAGTCTCTTGTCAGGTATGTCATTGCCAAATATTTTTTCCCAATCTGTAGGTTCTCTTTTTACTCTTTTGGAGA
>NW_006921612.1:5232647-5239321 GCF_000298275.1 Orycteropus afer afer
GCATTATTTTCCAAAACTGTGAATTGGGTTATTTTTCTCTGCCACTGAAAACCCATCACTTGTTCCCCATCCCTACTGAATCAAGCCCACATCCTTTTTCCTGGAACACAGACATCTCTCTCCATCCCCACCTGCCCTTTACCCTGTGCACCAGCAGCCTTCACCTTACTGGGCCAGGGTCTGAAGCATTTGCATGAGGCCTCCCCTAGTGCTCTTGCCTTCTGTCCCCTCACACACATACTCACTCTCATGCTTTAGATTCACCTTTTTTTGTGTAGCCTTTCTCTTCCCTCTTTCTACAGCCCAGGAGAGCTGTCTGGGCTGGGCCTGTGACAAGTCCCTTCTACAGTTGTACTCCCCATTCTACTCCTTAGTGACCTCTCTGCACATCTGCCTGTCCCCTACTCTGAGTGCCCAGCACCTGACAGACAGGGAGCAGACTGATATCACTGTGGTGCATGGTACCAGAAGAGCAGGTCAGCCACAAGGGGCCAGCATCACACCCATACCCACACCCACACCCGCTCACCTCCGTAGACACACCTGGCTTTTCACTTCATGGATATGAAGGTTTTGCTGAGCTAGGGCTCTTTGGTCTCTGGATGGCCCCAATGGTTAACAGCTTGATTACTAGCTGAAAGGTTGGTGGTTCAAACTCACGTAGACAGGCCTGGCAATCTGCTTCTGAAAGGTCATAGCCTTGGAAACCCCATGGAGCAGTTCTACTCTGCATACGTGGGGTCTACTCCACAAGTCAGAATCACCTTGAAGGCAACTGGTTTGATTTTCATTATTTGAGGTACTTGAAGCTGGGACACTAAAAAAGAATGTTTTTTTTTTTTTCCAAGCATTACATAAAACATACATTGATTTTCTCTATTGGTTTTTAGTAAATGTAACATCTTTCAATCTGATTGTATTTTTTCTGTCAATTTTAAGATTTTCTTATCATTGGGACAGGAGAAGCTACAAATCAACTGGACTTGTCCCTGAAGGCTACACTACCCCTCTGAACATTGGATTGAGTTATGAGGCCTGCCACGACCCTTCAATGCTGGTTCTCTAATCTTAGAAGTCGATGCTGTCTGGAGTTGGTGGGGCTTTCTCTCTGCAGAACTTCCTGGTCTCTGGAACTCCTGCAGCCAGCGCTTCCTCTCTCCCCTCCGCTCATCCCCTGCAGCCTCCTGCTACACTACTGCAGCTGAATCTGGAAGCCCCAGACCAAGCTGTGGGAAATGTTAAGCTTTTAATGATTAAGAGCTTTCTGAATTCAGGTTGGAGTCTGATTAGTAGAGACAACAGAAGGAAATAAGAGGAGACCTGGGTCTGGTCCTGACTTGCTCATGGCTAAGCGGCCCATCAGTGGCCAAGTCATTTAACCCGTCTGTGCCTTGGTGTCTACATCTGTGAAATGGGTTTAATAGTATCTGTCCCCTAAAGACTTCAGAGGATGTTTGTGGAGCTTAATGAGTGAGGTCCATTAAACTCCTTAGAAGAAAGATGTAACTAAATACAAAGCACTATTGTAATTAGGTTTCAGGTTCTTTAAGCCAAGTTGTATCTTGTTTTAAGAGAGTTACCATCATGACAGTTTTGTTTGAAAAACACATGTATAAAAAGCGTGGCCATAAATCTCACAATAATAAGTAAATTTCTTTTCGCTGGTTTCTATTATAATTAAGAGCCTTATAACTTCTTAAGCAATAGTCTTAAATTGATAGCCAGCTATTATTGCCAACTGTTAACTTCTGTATCTTATACTCCACTGTGGCAAGGACCTCATTATCATTTCTCTTGAACACAGTGAGCACTTAATAAATATTGTTGAATTAATAAACTCACAGTGCCCGGCACTCAATAGGCCCTGAGTGGTTCCTGGCTGCATAGAATGGAGGCAGGGTGGTAATAACAGTGTTGATAACACTGATGCTTACCACATTCTTCCCAGGCACCGGGCTTTGTGTTAAATGCTTCATGTGCATCATCTCATTTAATCTCCAGGTTCAAATCCCAACACCTCCACTTACTAGCCTTGTGACCTAAGGCAACTCTTAACCTCTCTGTGCCTTAGACTCCTTGTCTATAAAATGGAAGTAATAATAGGGCTGACCTCATGAGGTTGTCAAGAGAACTAAATGAGTTAATATATGTAACATTGTAAGGACAGTGTCAGGTTCATAGAAAGTGTTGTAGGGCTTGTTTGTATCATTATCCTTATTTTACTGGAGGTTTAATCCCTCACCCAAAGTCACTGAGCTCCTGTGACTTCTGTCAACTTGAGTTGGCCCTCTCGACAGTCTAAGGACAGAAAGGTGGGAGCACAGCACTTGGCGGGGGAGTCTGGGCACCAGCCCCCATTCTGCCATCCTCTGACCCTGGTTCAGTTACTCATACTCCTGTTCCTGGATTTCCTTGTCTGCAAAATGGGTATAGTAGCATTCATTCTTACCCTCTTCACCAGTTACTTGTGAGGCTGCCCTGAGAGGAAATAGAGGACAATGAGGGGTCTGGGCTGTCTCCTGACTAGCCTCCACATTACTGGGGACCACAGGACCTGGCAGAGCTGTGTCTGGGTGGCACCTGTGGTATGCAAGGCAACACAGTGGAGGTTTCAAAGGCGAATCAGACTCCATTCTTGCAACAATTAGAATATGTTGGAGAGATAATGTACACGTGGAAAAGTTAACCTGCACCCTGACTGTATGTGGAGAAGAACACAGGGCCCATGAGAAGCAAGATCATGATGCAGGGGGCAGTCAAGGAAGGATTCATGGAGGAGGTGATACGTGGTGAGTTTGGGAAGAGGCACAGAACAGGAGACAAGCCAGGTTCTGAGTCACAGAACCCCACTGGGCTGAGTCCTGGTGCTTCACTTTGTTTACCACCCTTTCCTGGGTGTTCCAGAGCCTTCCTGTCATTCGCTTCCAATCCAGTTGCTTCCTTTGTCACTCATGGTCAGGGCAACCTTTACTTCTACATTGCTGAGATAAGACTGCAGGGCCCTTTCTTACAGTTTTGCCCCCAGAAAAGCTCAGCATCTCACTGCTGCTTCTCCCTGGCCTCCACCAAACCCAAAGAGCTTGTGCGTGCCTCCCTCCCCGCCCTCCACAGGCCTTTCCCCACTGATCAGGGCCTTGGTGCTCACCTACAAGTCATTCCTACCTACCTACAGCATGACCATCAACCTGGGCCTGGGTCAGAGGACCTTGCCTCCATGACCCTGCTCTCTCTGGTTGCTCTGACCCTCCCTTGAACCCCTAGGACTGTGTCTATAGCTTACTACATTTTTCTTTATGTGGTGTCTGTTTGTTTAAATTGTGCTTTGTGGGGGAGGGGACAGAAGCACAAATTTTGGCATCTGTATTCTTGACTATCCCATGATGCTTCTCACATCACAGATACTCAGCAAAAGGTTGGTGAATGAATGAATGGGGGAACATGCAGCCTTCTAAAACTTCAGTCATGCTTTTAGATGCTCATGTGGTTTTTCACTTATTGCAGGGCTGCAAACTAGAGAGGGGTAGCCAGGGGATGTCTAGTTTTTCATAGGCCTTGCCATTGAACCTACCCTTGTCTTGTTCTCATCAGGGCCTGCTTGGATTGGGGTGGAGTTTGATTTGAGCATTTCTTTTGGCTTCTCTGTCTTTGTACCTGACTATGTGCATCTCATTCTCTTAATATTAACTCCTTTTTTGTTCATAGTGAAAACTGTAATCTGTGATCATTGAAATTAATCACATTGCATGTTGGTTTCTTATTGGTACCAGAATATGAGATTTATTGACATGGCTCTCTCCCAACATCACTCTTCTAACTTTATGCTTACACTTTCCCCATAAAGGAGCCCTGGTGGTGTAGTGCCTAAGGCAGTTGACTGCTAACCAGAAGGTTGGTGGTTCAGACCCACTAGCCACTCCACAGAAGGAAGATTGGGCAATCTACTTCCATAAAGATTGACCACCTCGGAAACCCATTGGGGATAACTATGAGTCAGAATTGACTTGGTGGCAGTGAGTTTGAGTTTGTTCCCCATAAAGCCTCTCACTGCTTTCCTAGGGAAAATTTCTATTTCTAATTTCTCCTTGTTCTCCATATGACAGGATATATATTTTTTTAATTATAGAAAAGACATTAGGAGGGATTACTGTGATTTGGAACATTCCATAAATTTCTAATCCTATTGATTTTGGTATTTCATTAAACACTGACTTAAAATGGGAAATCAATGGCCACCTAATTACTTCATGAATGAAACTGCCTCCTTCTGTCTGAGTTCCCCTCTCTTTGCTCAGATTTTGCCGTTTGGTCATGTAAAAAAGTTAAACTGATAATGAAAATTTCATTTTGTCTGTTCTATAATAAAGGCTTGTGTTATTTTGTTTTGTACAAATAATGAGAGAAATCCTTTCCAACTAGGTTGCTTGCCATGTCTTTTCCATAATAGGTTCAAGTTTGACTGATTTTGAACAAATTTTCCTCACTATAAGCTATGTCAATATACACCTTAAGTTTCATTTGTTCATCAGTCTGCTATCTTCAAATAGCAAAAGAACTTGCTAGTTCAGAAACAAGTGATTAGACACCAACTAGGTGTCCAGCCCTGTGCTCTGTAGAGGATGCAAACATAGGATATAATCCAGTGAGCTCAAAGTATGGTTCAATGGACATAATTATTATAATCTTAATAACCCAAAACCAAATCCACTGCCATCAAGTTGATTCAACTTATAGTGACCCCCATTGGGTTCCCAAAGCTGTAAATCTTTACAAAAGTAGACCACCTCATCTTTCTTCCCAAAGAATAGCTGGCATATTTGAAATTCTGGCCTTCTGATTAGTAGCAAATGCCTTAACCACTTAGATTTTCTTGGACACCATTGTTCCTGAGAAAAGTGCCTTACAAGAAACAATAATTTATTTGCCATTTGAAATCTAGGACCTCACTTTGGTTTGTGTCCACAGTGGTTAATAGCTAGTGTCTATCAGGTTAACCCCAGCCAAAGTCCACGTGTACAAAAATCGTTAGCCCTTCAGGGTTATCAGTTATTGCTTCAGTGTCAACATTCATCAGATTCTAAAATCTGTTCTGGGAGTTCTACAGACATAGTCCTACATAGACCAGTCTTTCTAGGAATGAAGCTAGAACATGGCTGGAAAGTCCCTCCATGTATGGACTGGGCCCATGAAGACAATGTGACATAGACCTCCCACAGGGCTTGCTGCACTGCTTGTCAAAGATCCAAGGCCACCTGTCCTCTCACTCTCTGTAGATAAGTCCATGGACCCCTGAATATGTCTCATTGCCCATAAAGCAGGTAAGACTATCAGCTTCTGCCTCCCAATCTGGAAGGCAGGGCTCTTTCAGGGGCCCAGAGTATCAACCTGTCCCAGCTCCACTGGGCTTTGCTGTGTGGCCTCGTTTCAGACCCTCGCCACATCTACTCCTGTGAGCTGGGAAAGCATTAACCTCACTGCTGGCCCCTTGACAAGTCTCCAGCTCCTTGGACAAAGCAGTCTGTGAGTCAGGTGTCTTGACATCACTACCACTAACTTGGCCTGCTACTAGCAAAGTGTGAGCATGAGCGTACTACAACTCTCTTTGTGGTGAAGCTTGTGAGTCAACGAAGGGAGATTGTTGGGGAGAAGGTCTGAGTTGGGAAAATCTAAAGGTGGCCAGTGAGGGAGATGCTCCTGAAAGTTTACTTACTAAGAAAACCCACAGCTCAATGGGCTCTTCTTGAAAGTGGACCAGAGGGTAAACCTTACTGACTGTTGTGCTAAAAAGGAGGGAAGAAGGTGAGCTACACAGGGTGCTAGGCCCTGTCACTGAAACCTGGAAGGGGAAGTAGAACCTTTGGAGAAGTTGGTGCACCTGCAGGTGCTCTGGGTGAACCATAATTCCAGGCGGCTTCCTGTGTGGCCTTGGGGAAGTGAGCAGCCAGCAGGGGATGGCTCAGCAGAAGATACAGAGCTGTAGTCAGTGGACTCTCTCCTTTGGCCCTGGTGCATTACCTGGACTTCACACATGCATGCAGCAAGCGTCCCTACCAGGTCATTGTAATGTCAGGGGGAATGCATGAGCAGTCCCTCATCGAGAAGGGGATAGCTGGAGGAGGCTGGGCTGTGGATGGATGGCCCTGTGGCCTCCAGAGCTCATTATACTAATGAAATCATTGGCATAAAGAAGTCAGGGAAAATCAATCAGATAGAGGCAGTTTGGTGTAGAGTTGGCAGACATTTCCTGAGTGAGAGAACGCTGAAACAGGGATAGATGGTGGAAGTTAGGAGTTGGCCCCATACCTCAGTCCTTAGGAAGTTTTAGATGGCTCAGTTTGAAAAGAGCCAATGCGCTAAAAAGAAAACAAAAACAAAAAAATCATGGGAAACTTAGTAATCTCTCTGAGCCTCAGCTTCCTCTTCCATAAAATGGAGATATGGGAGGTTCTGGCAAGATGGAGGACTAGGCACAGACCGTCTTCAACAAAGAAAAGGGAAACCAGTTGACACAGACACAGAAGATAATCTTGGACCCCTGAGCCTTGAAGGGAAGGATACAGAAGTAGACTAAACCCCAACTAGCAGAAGAATTTGCTTGAAAATACCAAAAAAGGAGACATACGGAGCTGCAGTCTGGCAGGGACCTGAACGCCCCTGACAGGACAAATGGCTTGGAC